>NC_136482.1:18453527-18576027 GCF_053919585.1 Euprymna scolopes | reverse complement strand
CACGAGAAAAGTTACCGCATTCATGCTGTCATCGTTTTTAAAAGGGTACGCAAATCTAATAAATTTTCAAAAAGTATATCACGTCCTGAAGCAGAATAAGGCAGCAAAAATTAGCTTGTGCAAGCAAACCTTTATCATTTAACCTAAAATGAAATCAAAATGCCAGAATATCTATTAAGTCTATTATCAAAATCTGAGGAATTGAAATTTTAATCAAATATTCTTAACTAATCATTACTAAAAGAAAATTAAACTTTATGTTAGTTTAAAGCATATGGTGAACGTTATAATTGTAATCTAATTGAATGGAGCATCAAACATGAGACATTCAAGTGGCCTATTTTTCCGAGTTATCCCCCTTAGGCCAATAATTATTTGCTCACTCATTTCTTTGAATTAAGTAACTTATTTCATTTATATATTTATAACTTATGCTAATACCTTAATGAGGGAGTTAATCAATGCTCTTTGATGGGATATGAACAGATATCATCACCTGTCCAAAAGCAACTAATAGTCATATCGTAAATTATATTAAATCTTTGTTATAGCAATATGGATGTTTATATATATGTTAATCTAAATTATTAAAGCTACACATATAAGCATAGGATTTGAATTACGCTTTATACAAAATTTTTATAATTTTTATTATTTATTTCATTCTATTTTAAATTACTTTATAAATTTGTTATTGTTTATTTTACTGTAATCTATAGTTTAAACCCCATTAAAATTGACAATGTCCTTCATTTTTTCTAAATTAAGTAAATTATAATTTATTAAATATGCAGAAGACTAATAATGCATAAAATTTATCGGTTTTAAATAAAAACACACTTGTATTAATACACACATATTTATGCCCATATTATAAACCCCATAGTTAATTCTAAACCAAATTATCAAATGCATATAAACTCATATACAATTAATAAAAAATAAACTTGTTAAGCCTATGAGAAACTTAAAAAAACTTCAAAAACTTCTTGAATTGGAAGCCATGTTTTATTTCCGGAGAGTTTCCAATGGGTACCTATCTTATAAAAGTCGTGGATAATATAAAATTTTGCAAGAAAAGAGTAAAAGATCCTGCTCATACTGACACGACAAAATTATGTGGTGGAATACTAAAAGATTTATTTTTTATGAGCCAATTTTGATTTTTTATTGGTTGATAACATAACGTGAATTCATTTGATTTTCCAGTTTTCTTCGATAGTGCTTATAAATAGAATTTCCCTAATTTCAAGGAGGATTCCCTATAGTGCTTATAAATAGAATTTTCCTATTAGAAACCAAAAATATAGCAACGAAACTCATACACTACAATTCCTAATTATAAGTAAATATAAAGTAAGAATGTCGCTATGTTGCAAAATGTATAATTTTCTTAAAATTAGCTTAGTAGCAAATTGATCTGATTTAAATTATAACTCATAATGCAACCTCATAATATATTTCCCATCGACATTTGAAGTATATAAACGATTGTTTTTCACATAAAACATTTTCATTAAGTATACTAAAGTGAATGATATATCTAAAATTTGCATAGACCCAAGAAAAGTTACTTTAAATCTCATATTTAATTAATTCGAGTCGGTTATATGCGTATTATATATTTTCGTCGCGTTACTTAACCATTTACGCTTTTATTTCACTTTTATCGGACTCTATGTACTGTTCATAACTTTATGTGCATATGTATATGTATATTAAAAAGTTTGACACGTGTCCAGGTAACATACATCTAAAATAAAAATGGCGGATAAATTTGGTAGAGTCTGCAAAGGTAAACTGTTTCAATTTTTACCTCTTGGCAGCCAAATTCTCGGCCTAAAACTAATTAAAAAGCTTGTTGCATGTCTAAATATTCTTTACGTAAAATTTTAAATGCTAAGACCCAAAATTCGCTGAAGAGTTTGCTAGAGACCACAAAGGTAAAATCTTTGATCCCTTGGAAGCCAAATTTTCGGCAAAACCGATTAAAAATCTTGCTCTATGTCCAAATGCACTTTATTTAAAATTTCAAATGTTTAAACCATAAAGTGACGGAGTAATTTGGTAGAGACTGTAGAGGTAAATTTTTTAAAACTTTGTCTCCAATTATTGTTTTGGGCTCAAATCAATTAAAAAGTTTGATCCATCCTCGAGTCATCTATATCTAATATTTCATGTGTTTAGACCCAGAATTAGTGGAGAATTTGGTAGAGTTTTCAAAGGAGACATTGTTGAACTTTGACCCTCTGACAGCCAAATTTCTGGCCGAAAACGGATTAAAAAAATCTCGAGTCTGTAGACTGCAAATTGACAGAGTAGATTAGTAAGGAAATGTACACACACGCAGACAATTTCACTTTTATAGATATATAGATTCATTATTTATGAACTCTTAACTATAACATTGCCTACAGATTAATCTAAGAAAAAAGTTCATACTAGACCATAATTATATTAATTTAATTCATATTATAATATAAAACCCTTGTCGGTATTGGTATCATTTTTTTTTGTCATTATATCCTATTATGGGAGTAGTTAGTTTTTTTCTCTCTAGTTGAGAAAGATTATTTGATTGTATTGTATTAAAGAATTCACATAATCTATTATCTATGGGAAAGCTCTTATCAATTATACTATAAAAATATTTGGAATATTTGAGAAACCATCTTACTATATGGCGGGTTAAACTATATGGCACACCGTCTTAATTTTTAAATTTTATTATTTGTAATAAATTGTTATTCATCACTATGTATATTTTGTACATTAGGTAATGCAATTTCATTAATATCGTTAATAGCCTTATTTTTTCTTAATTGTTCGTGCCTAATTTTACGACATAGAACAATCTTGATTAAATCAACTAATTTGTTTTCATCATTATTAGATTTGCTAATACTGATTTTTCTTTTAACCTTGATTTAGATAGAGCTTCATTATAGTATAACATATTTTTATCGAATAGCTGTTCGCTTATAGTTTATTAATTCGTAGCTCAGGCTTGTCCTTATGTGTTTCTCCTAGTAGATAAAGCCCCTCCCCCAAATCGGTAAAATGCGCAGAACTTAGAGACGCCAATCGTAATGTCCAATTTATTTTTACTATTGTTTCTAGTCTACTGTATATATATATATATATATATATATATATATATACATATATATATATATATAGTAAGTTATATATATATGTGTATGTGTGTGTGTGTGTGTGGCAATTAAGCTACACAGAATATTTCAACCTCGTTAGAATTCGTCAGGCTTACGAATTCTCACGAGGATGAAACGCAAAATATTCTGTGCGACTTAATTCCCATATATATTTTCATAACTTACTACTTAGCTTTCCTAGCTCTATTTTTTAAATATTGAGCTTTACCTTTTTGGCTAGGATCACCCTGAAAGTATTACCTCAATGTAATATCTGACAGGATAATTCACTTGATCTCTAATCTGTGACTTATCTCATATATGTATATATATATAAATAAATATATATATATATATATATATATATATATATATATATATATAATCATACCATGCAATTTCAATATAATTCTGCTTTTATGCATTGAGAAAATATTTAATACCTTACCAAAGATTCTTGAAAATGTGTTTCCATTTCCCGTTCCCGGAATCGGGTTCGGAATCGGAACGCAGGGACAGTAAAAGATTCAACGATTCAAGCAATTACGATTTCATGTCGTCACTGCTTTGCCGATAGTTTATATTGGTGCTAATTCTTGAAGCCGCTGAAAGGACACGACCCCATCCCTTGGTTTACCCGTGCTACCATCTCTCAGCGCGCCAATCTTTATCGAATAACATACTTATTACAAGCCGCAACCTCATTTCGCTTACGGCCCTACTTTCTTATCACCGCCATAGCACGACTGACACACGCACACATACACAGACACACGCACACCACAACCCATGGAAATTTCAAAAGTCATCTTAATGCATTCGCGTGAGGTGGACAGTGCTGAGTGCTTCGTTCACACACGGTTTCGCCAAACAGAAGACAACAGTGTTCTCAAAGAAGTGTGTATTTGAGACGTAATTCAGGAGCTTATTGCGAAGCAATGAGGATCAAAGCCATTAGGCTTGATCTCAGCACTGCAGGTCAACCACTCAATCCATTAAGGCCACCACGTGAACACCCGTTGCCATATCTAGTGACCCGTCGCGATACGGATGTTTCGTGATGGGTCACTTATTACCAGAAACAATCTCTCACTGTATAATGTCTGAACCTGCGTTTACGTACAACAGAATCCGGACACCAGGTGGTTAGCGACGACAGCG
Source organism: Euprymna scolopes (assembly GCF_053919585.1). Lineage (NCBI taxonomy): Eukaryota > Metazoa > Mollusca > Cephalopoda > Sepiida > Sepiolidae > Euprymna > Euprymna scolopes. The sequence continues at coordinate 18,571,711 of NC_136482.1, read as the reverse complement.
GAGAACGCGGCACACATTCGGAAAGCACATATTCACTTCATTTGGATACGCACGAGGAAATATTCAAATTACACCATTTCTATGATACGCAGACCATTCTCTGTTGTAATGGTTATAGATACGGGTCAATCGCAAATAAAAGCAAGGCGGGATCGAATTTCAACTAAAACTGTATATCTTGTGAAGTCGTTTTTCTTCTTTTGATATATATATATATATATATATATATATATATATATATATATATATATATTTATTTTATAGTTGGGGATAGTGCTTTTAGGAAGCTATTATAAGGTCGTGTTTCTTTGTCGCTTAAAATATACATAACACATCTTCATATTCAACTAGTAGGATTACCTGGCAACTTTTAGGCTCGTAATTTCCTAGAATTACGTACGTTGCATGATAAATAACAAATATTCTGCTTAATATTGTAATTTAAAATGTTTAAGTTCTTTTCTTGTCGCCGATGAAGTTCGAACTTCAATCTCGGTCACTAAGACTGACCCACTACTAGATTGACCAAAAGTGACAAGTATACTACCCCACGCTTCACTAGTCGACAAAATTAGTCGACGCAATACTGTTTCCATGGTTGTCTTCACTTTCATCTTCACATTTACGCCTGCTCACATCTACGCAGTCTTGAGTTGACGTCAAATAAAAGTCCTCAACAATCTCAAACTCAATACTGCCCGTAAAGTGTCGTAAAGTGTCGCAAAATTTCAACTCCTAAACTGCTGCAAAACTGATACTTCTAAAATTGTACATAAACCAGCTCTAAATATATCAACAATCTTTTCTCCCCGTTACTGCGATATCTGGATCAACAATCCCATTTCCGCTGCCTTTGTCTCTCTTGTTGAACAACTTATTATTCATCCCCTAACCTTGCTTTCTTTACGTGTGATCTGTTCATCAGCTTATTACCCCTTTTTTCATTTTCTTTATATGAAGGGGAAGAAGTTGATCGTATCACACATGCATGGTATTTTTATACTATTTAAATTCTTTTCCCCATCCCATCTTTCTCCCAACTTCTCTTTCGCATATATATATATATATATATATATATATATATATATATATATATATATATATATATATAACTACTTAATTTACTCACATCATAAAATTAATATACGAAAGTATAAATTTATGCGTAAACTTTAAGTATTTACTTCAAAAGTACACAATACGTAGGTAAAGCAAGTTATATATATATATATATATATATATATATATATATATATAGTAAGTTATAAAATATATATGGCGATAAAGCTATACTGAATATTCCGCGTTTCATTCACTCTAGGACTCTTCAGGCTTATGCGCCTAAGCTTGAAGAGTCCTAGAGTGGATGAAACGCGGAATATTCAGTGTAGCTTAATCGCCATATATATTTTATAACTTACTATATATATATATATATATATATATATATATATATATTGTATATATATATATATATATATATAGGATAATATATATATATATATATATATATATATATATAGGATAATATATATATATATATATATATATAGGATAATATATATATATATATATATATTATAATATATATATATAATATGCATGCAATCAACAATTCCCCCACTAACCAGCAATCACGAGGTTGTTTGCTCAGCAACCGACAAGGCTAATATGCTAGCCAGCCGGTTTGCCTCGAACTCCACACTTGACCCTTCCAACCACCCCTGCCTGACTTTCCTTTGCGGACAGACACCACGCTTTACGATCTAAAAATCACCCCTGCTCAGGTACACGCTATCATAAAAAAACCTTGACACTTCAAAGACATGTGGACCTGATCTCATCCAAGCTGTGCTATTAAAAAAGTGCACAGCTGAAGTAGCTCCAGTTCTTCAGTGGATTGTTTCTTTTTTTTTCTTTTCTTCTTCCTTGCCATGTTGGAAATTTGGAGAGAGAAGTATGTTGTAAAGAGCCGAGCGTCATTTCTAGCGATTGTATTTTCAAATGTTTGAACTGTGCGTAGCCAACGCGAAAATAACTTCACTGCTTCTGCGGTACCAGTATTTAAGAATTCTGGCGAAAGAACTGACCCATCAAATTATCGCCCCATTAGCCTCCTCCCACTTTTCGCCAAAATATTTGAGACTATAATTAACCATGCTCTAATCCGGCACCTCACAGATGCTAAACTTCTGACTGACAAACAATATGGATTTAGACAAGTCCGTTCCACAGCTGACATCCTCACTGTAATCTCTGAACGTATATACCATTCACTGGACAAAGTGGGGGGGGGGGAGCAGAGCGGTAGCTCTAGATATATCTAAGGCTTTTGACAGATTATAGCATGAGGGTCTCCTCAGAAAAATTAGATCATATAGTATCACTAGTAGAATAATTAACATAATTAAATCCTTCTTAGATAATAGAAAAATCCAGGTTGTCCTCGACGGTCGTACATCTAAACAGTGTGATATAAATGCGGGAGTGCCTCAGGGGTCTATCCATTGACCTCTATTTTTCCTAATATTTATTAATGACCTCCCAACAAAACTGCCTCTGAGATGGATATATATGCTGATGACACCACGCTCTATAACAGGCATGAAATGTTCCGTGTTTTTTTTAATTGTACAATAAATAAATTTAAATTTGAAACAGAAATAATAAATTGCAAGAGATTACGCGCGTTTAATATTAATTTGTATCGTTTATAACGCGTGGATTAATAATAATCACGTGATTCAATTTTGAACTAAAAAATTTAAAAAAATATTGTTTAAAAAGCCTGATAATTTATTATTTCTATTTATGTATTGTTCATCATTAAAAAAGGTATTCATTGAGTAGAATAAAAAAAACAACAACATGGAACATACACATTTTTAAATATGAATAGAACGTTTCATAATTGTAACCTCCGAAAAACTTTTTTTTATCTTAATTAAAAGCAATATAAACAAGTTTTTTTTTTTTTAAAGTTGTTTTCAAAACAACTTCTGAAATACCTATATTATCTATCTTCTATATCTATCTATCTATCTATCTATCTATCTATCTATCTATCTATCTATATATATATATATCTATAAAAACAGAGATGTGTGTGCCACAGACGATTTCTGATTGGTTAATCCAATAATCACATCTCCTAAAAACTATGGTTCGTAGGCTCTTAACTTTACCATAAAATATTATGGCTTTATTTATTGTCCATCTTGGAAGGGTTTAATTTTTTTTCTAACTTGTTATTTACAAATTAAAAAAATACGAAACTTACACAATCTTACAATCCAACCTACGACATCACGGCCGCCATTCTGGTGCTAGCCGCAGACACGTACACAACATGAAAATCTAGCAAAAATTAATTTTCCCGAAATTTTTCAATATTTAAAAATAAATTATGCCGGCTGATAAAATTTTTAAACTTTTTTTAAAGCTAGAAAGATAAAATTTAAAAATACTTATTTTTATGTAAAACGCGCGTTCACTCGTGGTCTTTTCATTTAGGGTTTGTATTACTGTACACATAGATTCGAAAAAAGTTGTCAAAAAACAAATATATAACAAATAAATGTTATCAAAGGCAAGATAACTTACTTTTCTACCAAACTGGATATATTTTTCGTGTTTTATTCAATGTAACATATTTATTCAGCTCGAAAAACGGGTTTGTATTACTGTACACATAGATTCGAAGAAGTTGATAAGATACGAAACAATACAGCACTAAAACACGCGCGCACACGCACACACACTCACGTCCACTACCGTCCTTGGCTACGTCACGTTGTTATGGCAACACGATAAATACACAGTAAATTTGATTTTCTTCATTTCTACGCAAATATTACGCAAATATAAATCATATAGAATATCTGTACGAATATAATTACACGTAATAGTTAAATAAAGATAATCATCGTATAAGAGAACCGAAAAAAAAAAACTAATAGGGAATTTGTATAAAGTTGTATTTTCTTTTTAAATAAATAGAAAAAAGGGGTGTTGATAAGACTATCGATACTTATACAGTTTAGTGACGACATTAAAAAATGGAAATATTGAAAAAAATTTTTATTGTACGTAACTGTTATAGACTGAAGTTCTCCGAAAAAAAATTCACTTCATTTGATCAAGTAGTTTTGTTCTTACAGCGAAAAACAATTATTTATCACGACGACGTCAACGTGGCCATTTTGGAAATGTACCTAGCAGAATACCTCCATTTTAGGCCAAATTTCGCAATCTAGCCTTTTTTTTCTCGCCATATTGAGATGCGCACAACACATCTGCAATTTTTTTACGTTTTTTTTTCTTTTTTTTTTAAATCTGCAATTATTTTGCGCCTACATCACAGTAACATATATTGAGTGAGTTCCTAAGAGTATTTTGTATAGTTTTTTAGTGTAAACTCATTTTCCAAAAAAAATCCCCAAACTTAACGTGTTCGATACAGTCTGCCGCCATTTGTATTTTTAAAAATATACCGATAAACACTGCATGTTTTTGAACTGATTAAACATTATACATTACATAAAAACACTACAATCTTATCGAAATTTGATTTTAAATTTAAATAATTCAAAGTTTAAAGTTAATGAAATCATCATCATCCGAAAAATAAACGCGGGGGTGGGGATTTAACAAAACGAGATTTAAACGTGAACTCGCGAGATATATATATTTCACACTTCCGGTTATAAAATAGACGAATATTGGCTGAAGAGAGCTTGATAAGGATACGTTAAACGGTCCTTATTATCGGGCTTGAAACCGACGGTACCAATGATTTGTCTCATCTAACAACTTTCTAACAAAATACAAAATATAAATACGCTCTTACATTTCGGATTTTCCTTTTAATTGAGCACTCTGCTGGATTTCTTTTTCTAAAAAAACTAATCATATATATATGTATATATATATATATATATATATATATATATATATATATATATAACTACTTAATTTACTCACATAAATTTATATACTAAAGTATAGATTTATGCTTGAACTTTAAGTATTTACTTCAAAAGTGCTCAATACGTAGGTAGAGCTAGTTAGTAAGTTATAAAATGTATATGGCGATTAAGCTACACTGAACATTCCGCGTTTCATCCACTCTAGGATTCTTCAAGCTTATGCGCGAGTTCTGTGGTTGTTTGTCGTTTTTATATGCGCATCTTCTATTGAGATTTTAGTTAGCCAATCAGCTTTCTAGTATCCACTGCGCCCTTCCTATCAGCTAATAAGCATGCATTTATCGGAAAAAGGCCCGTTCCTTTGTGTGGGCTCTATTTAGCCTGGATATTTAGTTTCTTGATCTGTTTTAAATCTAGGTTAGTGTTTGTTTTTTTAATGTTAGTTTATGTATAAAAATCTATATATATGTGTACACACATATATGCACACACACACATATATATATATACATACATATATGTGTGATCGTTTATGTATATTCATGTTTATTTAATTTATTTATGTGTTTATTTTCTATTGTTTTTGTTAGTTTTAAAACTAATTTGTATCGCTATCCTAGAGTAAATTTTATCTTGTGAACACAGTTGTTTGCTATTTCTCTTCTACAGTTTAATAGATAGCCACAATATTTGCGAAAGAAAACCCCAATAACAAGAAATATTACGTAGGTATGACTTCCTTAGATTTCAAAACTCGATATTATGGCCACAAAAGTACATTCAACAATAAAACACACCGTATGAAAACAACACTAGCGAATAAATACTGGGAACTCAAAGAAAGCGGACATTCGCCGGTAGTCGAATGGAAAATAATAAGACAAGCTACCACGTGTAGGGACCTAGACGACCCATGTAGATTATGCCTTCATGAAAAATTTGCTATCCTGTACTTTAAAGAACCGCAACATCTATTAAACTGTAGAAGAGAAATAGCAAAAAAAATATACGCATCAAATGCGTTTGAAAGCCAAATACAACGTAATATTAGGAAAATAAACATATATTTTACTTGTTTGAAGTTGATTACAAATATATTTCAGAGTTATCCTCCAGCTTCACTGTGTTGTTTTTTTTTCTTTTCTTCTTCCTTGCCATGTTGTAAATTTGGAGAAAGAAGTTTGTAAAGAGCCGCACGTTGTTTCTAGCGGTTGTATTTCGAAATTTATTTTTCAAGCGCACTTGATGCGCATTTTATTTTATTCAAATTAAAACAGCGTTTCTATATGAACTCTCATCCTTTGACGTTATTTTCGCGTTGGCTACGCACAGTTCAAACATTTGAAAATACAATCGCTAGAAACGACGCTCGGCTCTTTACAACATACTTCTCTCTCCAAATTTCCAACATGGCAAGGAAGAAGAAAAGAAAAAAAAAGAAACAATCCACTGAAGATGGAGGATACCTCTGAAATATATTTGTGACATTGAAGTGCAATGAAGAAAACGTAAAATTTGGAATTACAATGTTTCACAACTTTTAAATGTAAATTATGTATCGATTATATATCAGTGAGATAATGTGTATTTTCAAATTTCTTAGAAAATTAAGGATTATAATAATTGCGTTGCATTATATCTTGTTCAGTAAAAAATAACGTGTAAAACATCATAAGGTATTCCTCATTTAAGTATAAATTCCCATATTACAGAATTTATCAATATCGACAATTTTATGATAGTTGTGTACACAAGCCGAAAGCTACATCAGTCGAAATGAAAAAAGAAAACACGCCAGTAAATTTCTATAAAAATATCTCGTATATCCGTTTGCTTCCAGACGAAAGAACATGTTTCATAGCTTTATACCGTAAATATTGCCTGATATTGCGAAGCGCATATGAAGCCATTTCAAACGAAATCGAGATGTAATCAAATTTCTCTTCTACCGTTTTCTCACCTCCATCTCTTATTTAAATAGGGTTATACAACTTTTTTTGATATCGTTGAGCCATTTGATATGAAGATGTATTGAAGAGCTGTAAATTGTTAACGGTGATATTTTTTCATCGACGTACATCGCATTAATCTTTTTGGGACTTATTTATTTTATATGAGTTCGGTCACAAAAGTTTTGCTGATTTCAAATTTCATCTGGAAGATATAAAAACCATGCGTTTTTGAAAATTCTTATTATTAATTAGGACCTTTGCTCATTTAACTTAATTATTTGTGTCAACGAGATTATCAATGCTTCGGTTGCAAAAGTATTTATGTTTGATTTGAAATATGAATCCAAATAATGTTCAAGCTCTTCTCGTGCTGTTAACTGAATGCTATTTAAACCGTTTTTTAATCCTCTCAATGTGTGCGAAGAAAGTTTCCACATTAAGAGAATAATATGAACGATACTTTAATAATCTGAAAGAGAAACTTATAAATTGGTTATAAATTAATCATAGTGGTGTGTTTAAGTAATAATAATATGTATAAAATAAATTCAACAACGTAAAGAAAAGTTCAATACTAAGCTTAAACCTAACACTAGCCCTTCATAATCAATTATGATGTGGTCGTCTTCAAGTTCAACGTGAACAGGTTCTTGATGTGCCACCCCCCTAGGTAATCCAATTTACCAATTTTCTACTATTAAAAATTACTACGATATTGTCCCATTGACTACTGTACACTCATTAACCTCCGGGCTTTGATAAGTGGTGACCCGTTTATAAATAAACAAATGTAATATTTAAGTAAACGTATTTTTGTTAAAAAAATAATATTCGAATTACTATTAATTAAGCACAACTTTGCTGATTATATATTTCTTTTAACTGATTGTTTATTTTAAAGTAAGTGTAAATTTGTAAGGAATTCTTAACGTAAATTTAATATGAGTTTAATCTTTTCGAAATCAATCTACTGCAAAACAACCTGTAATCTAGTAACTGCTGAGTTATGAATTTCAAGAAAATTCTTCTGAAAGATAAAGTTTTTATGGGATTGAATTCCCAGACGGTCTGCGACTAAATTTGTAGCTCATTCAAGGGAGACGACGACGTCATTTATTACAAGAAAAGATTGACATGTTTTTACATGTATAGGGGTTGATATTAAAAATGTTTACCCATCGGTATTGACAACACTTCAGGTCAAAGATCGTGATGCCTCCATTCAATCTTGAAAGACAAATGATACCCCCTGTAGGGGCAGTTGCGCGTATCATTGTGAAGCAAGGGTGCGCAATTTGCACTGTTTGAGTCCAGTGGCAAGGAAAAGTCCAGGACGACTGGAAACATTGCCAAGATAATCTGAGAGCGCATACAGCATCTGAAAGTCGCAAACAGTACCCCATTTAGTACCGACCAGGTTCAATGTTGCTTAACTTCGATGATCCAGCGGTAATCGGTGTGTCAACGTCATTATGCCGTACATAAGATCAAATATATGCTGTAAATCTTACGAGAACTGCTGCGTAGTTTCTCGAATTTTTAACTTAAAGGGCGAGTGCGACGTTCCTAAGATCGTAAACATGCCAGCACTTAAATTCGTGGTACACGCATGGTTATTTATAAGGTGCTCGCAAATCGTAGAACAATACGTATTATTCAGAACATCCAAGGGTGAAAAATTTGCATATATATATATATATATATATATATATATATATATATATATATATATATATATGCGGGAAGCCTGGCGTTGCCCATTTGTAAAATACGCATAATATTCTCCAGTTCCTTTACCGGCTAACCGACTGACAAATAAGTATGAAACGTAAACATTTAAAGGACTTTGACCTATGAATGGCCAATTTTGCGTATGTGCAAAAATAACAGCAAAAGTAATGTTTTATTCGACTTACCCTGCAAAACGTTTTTGTTTTCATTTTTGACCCATTAGCACGTATCTTTCGCGGCTTAAAACCAAATCTGCTACAGGTCCAAACCCCCTATATGTTAAATTTCAACACCGTAAACCAAATATTCAATATATATATATATATATATATATATATATATATATATATATATATATATATATATATATATATATTACATTTTCACCCCAAACAAGGCACAATGCCACTTTGATGTACGGGACTACTATCAAGGGCATAAGCTACAGGGGTACTATGTAGGGAGTTGGGCGGCAAGATGTCGGTTCACTTTACGCTTGAATTCTGCATGTTAGTACAGCTGGGGAAACAAGGACCCGAAGGGAATTCCAAAGTCTAATGGTTCTAGGGAAGAAACTACTGGAGTAGAAGGCCCTCTTACATCTAGGAATCTCTACTGTGAAGGGGTGGGATTTAGCTGCTTGTCGGTTTTGGCGGAAGTATTTATGTCGAAGGGGTACAAGTGATTGCAGTTCGTCAGAGCATTCACCGTTAAAATACTTGTAGGACAGGCAGACGGATGCAATATTTCGTCGACTGGACAGAGTCTGAAGTTTAGATGACAGTTTAGGCTCATTCATATTAGCGACTCTCTTTTGAACCTTGTCTAGGAGCGAGAGACTAGTAGCAGATGCACAAACCCAAATATAACAACAATACTCCATACGTGGGCGAATGGAGGCCTTATAGAGGTACAGAATACTTTCGGGCGTTAGTAGCTTTCTAGCACGGTAGAGAGACTCTACCTTCTTTGCAGCGGTCCTAGCAATGCTCTCAGTGTAACTGTTCCAACTCATGTTTCTTGTGAACGTTAGGCTAAGGAGTTTAAAAGATGTACTTTCAGATAAAGAGTCATTGGCCAGTGGTATTGGTGGCAGAGAAGGTTTCTTGTAATTATTGAAGAAAACAAGTTTAACTTTGGCAGCATTGAATGTGACCATCCATTTTTGTACCCATTCCACTACAGATCGGGGGTCGTTCTCAAGTGTTTCTGCCGGTTCTTTAGATATGTGTTCATTTGTTTTCCTGTCGTGTCTGTTATAGAGCGTGGTGTCATTAGCATATATACCCATCTCAGAGGCAATTTTGTCAGGGAGGTCTTTTATGAATATTAAGAATAATAAAGGTCCAAGGACAGACTCTTGAGGCACTCCCGCATTTATATCATATTGTTTAGATGTAGATTTTTCTCTTATCTAAGAAGGATTTAATTATGTTAAGTATTGTTCCAGTAATACCGTATGATTTGATTTTCCTGAGAAGACGTTCATGCTAAAAAGCCTGTCAAAAGCCTTAGATATATCTAGAGCTTCCACTCTACCATCCCTTTCTTGTCCAGTGAATGTTATGAATATATATATATATATATATATATATATATATATATATATACGTTTTATTTTTTATTACCGTATTTTTCTGTTAAGTTACATTTTTGTTTCAGCTACCCGTAACTTAACAGAAAAATACGGTAATAAAAATGAAAACGCATATTCGCTCTAAAACAATATTGAGCACTTTCTTTGGGTTTTTACTAATTACCATCTCTACTAAATATATATATATATATATATATATATATATATATACATGTTCTATAAGGTTTTCATTTAAATTTTACGTAATTATGCAGAAATGTTTGGTATATGCATGAATAAAATTCATGAAATATAATCAATCATCTAATATAGCCATGAAAAATATTACACATTTAATTATCACATGTAATATGCAAATTAGTTTACCCTTATGTAATCGCTTGCATACCTAAGACTAAGTATATGAAGAAGCTCGTTTTACTTATTTTTTACAGAAAAAATAGGCTTTTAAAATTAATGTCAGAACGGGGGGGGGGAACTCAACTTTATTGATAATGTGTGTATTTTAAAGCCTATATCTAAATGAATAGTTTTTTTTTTAATTTAGATTGCAACGTTTCTTTATATTCTAATAATAATAATTATAATAATAATAATAATAATAATAATAATAATAAAAATAATATATACTTGTTGGATATATATATATATATATATATATATATATATATATATATATATATATATAAATTATCGATGTACAATACAAGACACAGAGTAATTTACAATACAAATACCCCTCATTAAACATGTCTGTTTACATTGTTAAACATTTTTTTTTTTTGCATTCGCACATTAGTACAGACACTTTATTCTTTCAATGTACGAATGGCGAACTTCACCAAAGGAAAATTACGCGAGAAAGATAAGAAAGGAAACTTGTATTAGAAGTATTAAAATACAAAGCATTTAATTTTTTTTTTACATTTATTCATATTCAGTTGCAGTGCAGCGTATATCTTTTCATTAAAATCAGTCATTAAACATGTGCAGTCATAAGCAGGATCTGAAAATTAGGTTGCGGTTTACTACACAATGGATGATAAGAAATGTCTACGCATTAAGAATGTTACTGCCATCAATATGTGGGGCTCCCTCAGTCTTTCACAGACTATGGATACCCACGAAGGTGTGCCTGTGCGTGAAATTTTTGTGGCAGGAGTTGCGCAATCTCCAACCACACCTCTTTTGATCCGACATTGTTAAATACCAGTTGCAAAGAAAGTGTATGTACAGGAAAACTGGAAACATAATATGGCGATATAAACGGAGGACACATACAGCGCCTAGAATTCCCAAATGGTAGCCCATCTGATACTAACCAAGCTCAACATTGCTTAACTTCGGATTCTCTTGAAATTTGAATTAAAATAGTTAGTATTCCCTTGCTTCGTCACACGTTCAAAAATTAGAATTACTTTTTTATGTTGGATATATAAAAAGACTGCTACTATTATGTTACAAAAAATGAATTTGTTGTACTTGAGTGGGGACCAGTTATATATATATATACCAGGCGTTGTATGTAGGACCACGTCGCCATGCTCCTGCCAGAATTGCAAGAACTAAAAATCGTAACATCATTATATACGACTGTGATCGCTTGTCAATTTGATACCCCATTATATCTTGAGCTTATTTTTTTTTCATTATTTGTTGTGATTTGAAAGAGATATTATTTATGATACCTTATTTCTTATTTCTCAAGTTGATGTGTACTTTATGAGGAATAATACTGAGATTCTTCTTTGAGTCATCGTAGTTGAATATGCCAAAGGCATGCAAGAAAATGTGATTAGCACACAGTAAACGTGATGAACTACAAAGTTACTTACAACAGTGATATAATCTCATTAGAGAAGCACCGCACACACGCAAAGCGGTTCTTCAAACATATAGAAGATAATCTCGAATTTGCGCTATCGTTATTTTTTTTCTATAAAGCCTTCACTCAGTATTAGATATGTATATTTGAAACATTTTCTTCTTCTTGAAAACAGTTCTGTAGGCTGTCTTATTGATAAACATGACCAATCTACACATCACAAATATTGTATTGTTGCTTACAAAGGTTAATATAATACCTAAATATTCAATGTTTGTGTATCTGCCCATATATTTATGAATCTACCAACCGGTTTTATAGGGATTTAAATTGAAGAATTCGGTTAGCATATTTTCACAAATTACCACTATTTACCTTGAGTTGGACTATATATATATTATCTAGTATTTAAGTACTAGGTGTTTCTATTTATCGATATTTCTGCTTGCTTTGTTCAGATATTCTATTATTTCCTAAAATCCCTTATCTAAAAAAACCCTCAACCGATCAATACGTAATGGAGCAATTCGTATTTCCTTACCCAGAATTCCAACTGCGTAACTTCCGTTCTTTTTTTCCATTGTTTCCTTTCTATCACATTTCTTGCCGGAACCGAGAGAACTTTGATCTCCATTTCGGCCGCTATTTACCCGGGCCAGGCATCCCGTCTTCTCTTCCGATTGACCGGTTCGATCGCTTGTCATTACCATCACAAGACGAATTATCCCAATCCGGTCTCCATTAAATGGATCAGCAAGACGGAAACAGTTTCAGAGATTTTTTTTTTGAGAAATAGAAAGAAAAATGGCCAAAGCGGAAACGCAAAAAAGAACAAACACAGTAACAAAAATATTTTCTCGGAAATAAAATAAAATATAATCTCAGCGTTCATCTTCTAACCAGTCTCGAAGAAAGTGAAGAACGAAATTCTCTCGGGAAAGCGAGTTCGTATTAACTGCAAAGTCCATCGTAAAATTCCACAACAGGTACGAATATGTTTGGTAAATAATTGTCTGATGAGTGTTTAGAAATTATTTTAAATTAGAGACAAAGTGTATATGATATATGTAAGTATTGGTTATATATATATATATATATATATATATATATATATATATATATGTGTGTGTGTGTGTGTGTATATATGTATATATATGTATATATATATATATATATATATAGTCATCCACATGCAATACTGTTTCACTGTATCACAGTTCATCAGTGCGACTAGACAGGCAACTACGTCAAGTAAAGCTTCTACCCATTACGCTAATCGGCTGCCGCTGTGCGAGTAGTGAATTAACGATGCTTTAACATCGTCCGAATACTTAAGCTCGATTTGTTTACACAAAGAGCATTGTTTAATACGCTAAGTGTAATTCGTATATCAATTCCCTATATGCTCAGCCTAAGATAGGAAGCATTATATAAATATATATAAATATATATATATATATGAAAGACACACACATACACAAACACACACACACACACACACACACATATATATATATACGCACCGCATTCTGATATTACGCGTTATATATTATATGTCTTCTAGCTCTAAGTAATTTATATTCTAAATTCTTAACTTTGCAGAAACTGAAATTCTATTTAATTATAGAAGCGGAATAGCAAAAAACTGTGTGCACACAATAAATTTTACTTACACATGACACATGTAATGTTCTCTTCAATAAGTGACTAAGAAACTAAATCAACCGAACGCCTGTATATATATATATATATATATATATATATATATATATATATATATATATATATATATATATGAATGTATATGTATATATGCATACACGTGCTCATATGTGCCGCTATTTCTGTTATTGTTGCTGTTTTTCGTCGTTCCTATTTCCTACGTAGTTGAGATCACCTCATACGTTTAATCAACACAAACTATCCATGCATGAAAAATACAAGGTGATTTTTCTAAGCATTTTAAGTTTTTATTAGAGATAATTTAGTCATAGAGAAAGAGCACCTAAAGACTAAATAATTATCTCCTTCTTACTTGATTAAATGACTCTTAGAAATGGGCGACATATCACGCAGAGACATCGGTAGCATTTAGCTTTGGTAAGCAGGTACTACATTGTGTGGACGTGTTCTGTTCGTATCGCTCTATCGAGGGAGACTGATTAAAAAAAAGAACACAAGACTTGTGTTTCTCTCGCTCGAAAACATTACATATCATATCCTCATACCGTTTTATGTTTTTTTAGCCTCTGCGTTGTCATCCAATTTCCGGGTGTTTTTCAGATTTTATGAACTTGACATGTAATGTTATGACCCTTTAAAAATCCACAATTGCTAACTTAATGGCTATTTACTGGCGTGAGTGCGGACTACGTAACATATATACGTCGTATAAAATCGAAAGTTAACAATCGGAAGTGATCTTTTATTTTTTGAAAACATACATTGAAGTGGAATTACGATTTAAATTTATATATTAGATTCCATGTATATGCGCTTGTAAATAACTACAAAGCCACAAGAAATAAATATGGAAGACGGCTCAGATCGACATAAGCGATTTATGTTCTGTTGGAATGTAAAAGGTTTCGATGAAAAAAAATTGACAAATGAAAATAAATGCGACACATTTAGTGTAGATGCGATGAAAGGGAACAGAAATAAAGAAAGGTTTAATAAGAATGGATCAAAGTGCCATTTAAACTGAATACATTTTTTCATAACGAATGCTTTAATTAGTTTTGCAGAATAATAGCGTGCGTAAAGAACAGAGAAGCCGGCAAAATGCTAGGATTTTAAAAACAAATAACTGTTAGCTATTATATAGACAGGGGCTACGGACAGACAATAAGCGTATATTATCAAATTGGAATTGTTTAAGCAAAGAACTATTTATTGTTTCATTAGTATAACATTTCAATATAAAAAATTTAAAATGAACAAACGTTAAACTAGTTTCAAACGCCAAGACTCGTGGCGTAGAGGATTAAGTATTAATAAACTTGAGTCGTTATGTTACCCTTATATGTGCGTTGAATGCGAGCAACACTCAGACATACAATTGCGAATCATTTAGGATATAACTGACGGGACAAGATCATGTCCGTGGGTGAAATATAGAGCCCCGTTCGAAAACCTGTGTAGATTTCCAAGTTTGACATAAAGTCCACTTGAAGACGGTCGGAAGTTACATATATATATATATATATATATATATATATATATATATATATATATATATATATATATATATATATATATATATATATATATGAAATCATGAGAAATATACCAGACCTAATTATAAATATGTGTGTTGTTTATCTCTGTCAAGTTTTTTTTTTTTTTACAAATGAAGGCCCGACGGTCACAAGAGGATAAGGGTTAATGAGTGTATAGTAGTCAATGGGAAAATATCACAGTAATCGTCAGTAATGGAAATTTTATAGATTGGATTACTTCAGGGGGCGGTTATCAAGAACTTTTTTCACGTTAGATTTAAAGACAACTATATTGTAGTCAACTTGAAAAGCAGGGAAACGAAAGAGAGTTCCACATGCGTTAAATTCTAAGAAATAATCTTTGTTCATGATTTAGATTTAGGCACAGATAAAGAGGGGGAATATTTATAGTGATTACAGTATAACGAATGTTTGAGTGGAAATTTGGCGAGAGAGAACTATAGATTGGAGCTCAGATGTGGTAAGGAATTGCATCAGTAGTGCGATATCTACTGAAAGCGGTAGAATAACCCCCACATTTTTCCAGTAACCTTGGAACTGATTTGATGTACGTATTCCATTTCAAATCAGGAGTAAAGGCGAGACCCACAAACGTGTCAAAACATGGAGCCTCCACAAGACGAGAGCAATTTATTTCAATTGATGCCAGAAAGACAGCAAAGCGTTGATGATGTAAAAAATAGAAGTTTAGTTTGGGATGCATTAAAATCACCATCAAGATCAAAGAAAAGAGAATCAAAGCGAATTTGGTCGTTTCCGACCTTTGAAGTGCTGCCAAAGATAGTAGTAATTATTTAAAGTTTCTATGCAACAAGTTTCGTAAAACTGAAAAAAGACAAAAAAAAAAAAAAACGACAACAACAAAACGATTTATTTATATCTATATTAAATTATAAATATTTGTTTTATTATCATATATATTTCAACTGGAATAATATGTAATATAATTTCTTACTATATTATATATATATATATATATATATATATGTAATAAAATTTTTAAAAAATGTATATATGTAAAAATATTTTTAACCTTTATATATCTAATTTTAAATAAATAAGAATGTAAATATACTAACTACTAATCATAGTGGGGGTGATAAGTAGTTAAATGGATTAATCCGTAATCTTATGAATACAAGACTGATAAATTAAAAATATATCCATTTTAAATGTGGAAATTGCTGAATCACACAGGTAAGAAATTCATTTTTATACTACGAAAAGGTTAGTAACTGCAATTAAGAATAGGAAATTGGATCAAATATTTGAAACATGTCTTCTTCCTAAGATTAAGGGTGGTGGTGTTTGATCAACACTGCTGGGGAGGAATGATGTAATATACTGGTTTGTTTTTAAATCCCCGAAACAGTGTTTCATGGTAAACAACTGATGATCCCTTGAAAAATAAAATATTGATATTATAGTAAATTCGAGAGCGAGTTGATGCAGTAATTGCAGGTGATTAAATAACTTACTGACTAGATGTTTTTCTAACGAATGATAAAAAATATTTTTTGTATAGTTTTAAAGGTTAAAAACTTCAAAGACTATATATATATGTGTTTGTGTGTATATATATATATATATAAATATGTATATATATGTATATATATATGTATATATATATATATAATTTTTACGTACAAAACATAATTGCACGAACAGTTTATATATATATAAATAAATATATATTAGGCATATTTCTATAAAAGTATATATATATATATATATATACATATTTGCGTACAAACACATAATTGCATGAACAGTATATATATATATATATATATATATATATATAAATCAATATATATATATATTAGGCATATTTCTATAAAAAAGTATATATATATATATATACTATATAGACATATATACATATATTATAGATATTTATTTCTATAAAAAGTAAGCGCTTTTACCCTCTGAATTCTATATCCGATCTTATTATCCAGCTTCATCATTTCTGATATGAACTAGCTAATGTAATCTTCAAGCAGTTTTAATTTATTGTGATTGTCGGACTGACTTCCTCATCTTGGTTAGTATAGTCACAACGTTTCGGCCGTTTTGCCCTCCAGCCTTCATCAGGTGTTTTGTATCGAACTGGGGAACGTTGTGACTATAACAACCAAGATGAGGAAGTCAGTCCGACAATCTCAATAAATGAAAACACATCATCTAAAAAATACAGGCAATTCCTTCAAGTAGTTTGTCAATTATTCTAGATCCATTGTAAGGGATTGATTACCCAAATTGGTTTTGTACAATTTATATAAGTGTTTATTCCTTTCATTAATTATTTTATTTTTTTCTGTAATTTTTTTTCATTTGTTAAGTTTTTTTCATTGGTAATTTTTTTATTTTTTATTTTTATACATATATGTCTTTAATTCATTGGTTAATTATTTTAATAACTTTACTAACATCCCAGGATATTATTACTAATTGTAAAGTTTATTTTATTAATAGGAGTTTTTTTTATAGATTTTATTAGGAATGCTTCAGATATTCGTTTATAGATGTGTTGTCAACTAAACTATCTTTAATCGGGAATGCTAGCACTGTTTTCGGAACAATTCATGGTTAGTCGCTTTGAAAAAAAATGTGGTCGTTAAATCTATGTATAGGGTTTTATTTTTATATCGGAGACACAGTCTCTCAAAGGTTATTTAATGAAATACGCTTAAGAAAAAAGTGCTGCTTAAACACCCCCCACACGTTTATATATATATATATATATATATATATATATATATATATATATATATATATATATATATATATATATATATATATAGGTACGAAATTCATTTTTATAGTATGAAAAGGTTAGTAATTGCAATTAAGAATAGAAAACTGGATACAATGTTTGAAACATGTCTTCTTCCTAAGATTAAGGGTGGTGGTGTTTGATCATTTGATGGTTTTCTAACGAATGATAAAAAATGTTTTTTGTATAGTTTTAAAGATTAAAAACTTCCAAGACTATATATATATATATATATATATATATATATATATATATATATATATATATATATATATATATATATGAGCTCCGTTTCCATATTAAAAATATTATGGTTTTCTTTCTCATTTTAATTTCTATATAGTTGAATTCTCTTTTATAATTGTAGACTTTTGAGAAGTTGGCTTATGCAAGTACTAAGTCTATTTAACGATTTTAGTGAAGACGTTCTTTTTTCATCTTTATATAGTTAAATTCTCTTTTAGAATTGCAGATTTTTGAGAAGTTTGCTTATGCAAGTGCTGTCTATTTCTATTTAACAATTTTAGTTAAGCTTTTTTTCCCATCCTTATATAGTGGAATTATCTATTGTAAGTTTAAACGTTTTAGAAGTTAGATTATATAGGCGCTAAGTTTACAATGGATTAAAATTAGTTCTCTTTTCCGTGCATTTAAACGGCATTCTTTATTTTTATTTTCACATTTTCCAAAACTTTTTAGACTATATACAAATATATATATAAATATATAAATATATATATATATATATATATATATATATATATATATATATATATATATATATATATATATATATAAGCGAGATAAGACACTGATAGAATTCAGATGAAAAATCCTGATAGATATTACTTGAAGTAATACTTTCAAGAAGATCCTAGCCAAAAAGGAAAAGCTCAATATCTAAGAATAGAGCAATATATACGTTTCGTAGTTCAATTTCGCAGCTGACCATTTTGCTAACTGCATTTCATTTCCTCTGATGATATGGCTATTGTTAAAAATCCATGAATTAACGAAATTAAAATAATCCCTTCTATATATTCCTTTGTCAAGCAATAAATTCTTAAATCGAATATATGTCTCTATATGTTGTTTTTTTTTCAGAATTTAAAATTGAATCACGAAACTGATATATATATATATATATATATATATATATATATATGTGTGTGTGTGTGTGTGTGTGTGTCTGTGTGTGTGTGTCTGTGTGTGTGTGTACACATATATAGGGTCTTGGTTATTTGTCCCCCCCCTGTCGACTAGATACTGAAATTACTAAAATTAAGGACATTCTAATCGATAATGGCTACTCAGAATTCTTAAGTGATAAATGTATTAAATATGCAATCAACCAATTTAATAAAGATATAACTTTGGCCCTTCAAAGTGTCCTGTATATCTTAACTTTCCATGGGTTGGGGAAAAAGTGTTCCTCTCATTATTCAACTTAAACAGACTATCAGCAATTGTTTTCCATCTGTTCTACGTCGGATGTTTTTAATACAAAACCTGCATATTCTTCTTTCAAAAATAACCAGTGTTTTTTTAAACAAGAATTGGACAACACGTTCCTTCAGGTTTGCCTAATAAAAATAAAAAGTAAAATCCTCCTTAACCCCACCCACAATAATTTATTGGAAAACCCAGAATGTGGGACGAGTTTTTTCAATTTTATTTCGAGGCCGATCGAGTAGTAATTTGAAAACTCTCGAATCCGTCTCCATTGCATTCCTCAAATCCTCACTCTGCAGGCAGACGCGGTTTGTCAATACCCTAAACATTTTAAGCGAATCATAGAGGGTTACTTTAGATATGATTCCCCACCCCATTTTTTCTTTATTTCCCCTGTACATTTATATGCGGATTATCATTCTCCACTTTATATTATATTATATTTATATGCGGATTATCATTCACTTTTTTTTTTAATAATATTCATTACACACACACACACACACACACACACACACACACACACACACACACACACACATATGTATATATATACATATATATATATATATATATATATATATATATATATATATATATATACGTTAATCCATTTTATTTTATCTTTCCTCCTTCTTTCCTCCCTGTACATATATTTTATAATAATTGTAAATAAGTCGTTCTCATTTTCATCATTAATTTTAATTTTTTCTTCCTATTTTCTTTTTTAAAAAAGATTAAAACATAATCGTTTACCTCTGATGAGGATGTCGAAAGACTTCTAAGATGTAAAAAAATTCTTTTGTCTGTCGTATATATATATATATATATATATATATATATATATATATATATATATATATATATAAATGCATTCTGTCAAAAGAGGCAAAGTAAAACAGGCATTTGCTTTCAATGGAGGAAATTTTCTCCTACGTAGGTAATTGAATTCGAATATATGATGCAGTGTTTTACAAATAAAATAACAAAATGAACAATATATATATATATATATGTATATATACATATATATATATATATATGTATGTACATATATATATATATATATATATATACATATATATATATATGCTGAGATAAAGAGAAAGACGAGATAGAAGCACTAGAATTTTATGCAAAACAGAAAAAGAGTTAGGGGTTAATGCACGTGAACATTTTATATACCTTTCTGTTTCAATAGATAAAAGCTAATGAGAAACAAGAAAAGACAGTAATCCAAAGAGTAAATAACGATGAAAAGATGAAAAGTGCCGATCGTAAAAGTTCAAAGAATAGTCGAAATTCAAATCTATCTAAACTATTAAGAAGAACAATAAAAAAAAAAGTAAAATAAAGTACAAAGAGGAATGAAGATCGGAGTTGAAATAGTATTATTAAGTTTATTATGAAGACAGAGGAGGCAACGCATTATGTGAAAAAGTGAAAAGAGAGGGAAAATGCTAGTGATATGAAGGAAGTTCGAGAACATGTTATAGAAGCCGTGAAGGAAAGAAAAAGGCGAATGCGAAATAATGGAATGAGAAGAAAAAGAATAGGGAAAGAGAGATCACATGAATGTTAAAAAAATAAGACGAAAAGAGAAAATCATGTAAGATAAGTAGATAATATAAAAGAAAATAAGAGAAAATGATAAATAAGGTAAAAAATGAATAATTAGATAATACGATATTAAGTAATACGAGGCGGACGTGAAAATGGAATCGGTGACAAAGAAGTAAACGGGAAAGAGATAGGACAGAGAGAATGCAGATTAATTTAGACCAGAAATGCTATATAAACGAGGAGGACGAAAGAGAAAGGAGAAGAGGAAAGAAATTAGAAGCAGTATATGAAGAAGAAAAAGCAGGTAAGTGAACAAGAAAAATTTACGAACAAAAAAGGAAGTGAAATTAAAAGGTGTCGGAAAACATGGAGCAGTAACATTTATGAGAAAGGAAGTGCACAAAACTTTTAAATAAAAAAAATAGAAAAAAGGGAAAAGCCGAAGAAAAAGAATGATATTTCGAAAAACAAAAACGGAATAAATTTTTTCATACACACAAAACAAGAATTCAATTAAAACGATTACATCATCAAATATCCTGTGTAGAATAATGAAAACATTTTAATGTCGGCGTCTGACGCGCTTTTGATGCATATTCGCGGGAGAAAAAAAAACGATTTCGCAGTGATTAGAGGAAAAACCACAATATCTAATATAAAATAATAAAAAAGTTTTAAAAGAATCTCGCAATTTTTCATTTACGGCTTTTAAGGCTCTTCTGAGAACATCCTATAAAAAAACTAGCATAATTTTTATATAATTAATTAATTTTATAATAGTTGTTTTAGAAAAACCCTTAGTGAAGAAAATACATTCGAATAAATACTTTATTCAATCATATAAATACATAGGTATATATATATATATATATATATATATATATATATAAATATATATATATATATATATATATATATATACTTCAGAATAGATTTTATTTAACAATCAGTTGTTATGGAAACGTGAGATTGTAAGTTTACAAAATATTACTGGCAGTAATATTCTATAAGTTATCCAATCTAAACAAGAATTGCTCGATATGCAAGATAGAGCAAATAAATTAAATTTTTATTATTCTAAGCAAGACAAAGAATGCTTTAGAAAATTAATCCCCTTAACCTATAGGGTTTCGAGGTCTACCATCTCATCAGAGGAGAGAAAATATAAGGAAATACTTATAAAGGTATGCACCCTATTTGCTAAAGTCAGTGAGACATGAAAAGTCAAAGTCAAAATAATAAATTTATCAGAAGTCCTGTAGCAGGAGGATTTGCAGAAAAAGGATATGAATGTTTTTTTAGATCCAGCTTGCTTGGTAAAATCCATGTTATACGTTCTTTACATCCGTTTGGTAATAAGGTCCATGTTATATATTGGGTAATCCGCATAGCTGTGTAGATATCTGAATCGGGCATAAAAATTCTTTGATATGAAACTCAACCACTTCATTTCATTTCAATGAGAGTTTTTTGAAATTCATTGAATTACAATTTAATATATATATATATATATATATATATATTATTCATAAATGACCTCCCTGATAAAACAGACTCTGAGATGGCTATATGTTCTGACAAGATCATCGAATAAACACATATCCAAGGCAATGGCGGAAGTCATAGAGGAATACTTCCAATCTGTAGTAAAATGGGGTCAAAAATGGATGTTAACGTTCTATGCTGCCAAGACTAAGCTCATTTCCTTTAATAATTACAAGAAACCTTTCTATACCACTAATAGCTATGGATAAAGATATATTACCTGAAAGTACGTCGTTGAAACTCCTCGGCTTAACGTTCACAAGGAACATTAGTTGAAACAGAAACATAAAGAGCGCTGTCAAGTCTGCTAGAAAGGTGAGCTCTCTCTACCGTGCTAGAAAGTTACTGACGCCTGAAAATATCCTTTACCTCTACAAGGCTACCATTCGCTCATGTATGGAGTATTTTTTTCACATTTTCACTGATGCTTCTGCTACAAGTCTCTCACTCCTGGACTTGGTTCAAAAGATAGTCACCAACCTGATAAGTCCTGAACTGTCATCTAGGCTCCAACCTCTGTCCCATCGACGAAATGTTTCATCCCACTGCCTATTTTAGAAGTATTTTAATGGTGGGTGCTCCAACGACCTACAAAACCTCGTACCCCCCACCCCCGACGTAACCCCCCCTCCGACAAACACGACAAGCAGCAAAAACCCAACCTCCACGCAGTAAATATCCCTAATACTCTAATAGTTTCTTTCCCAGAACTGCTGGACATTGGAATTCCCTTCCGGTTCCCTGCTTCTCTTACTGTACTGAAATGCAGAAGTTCAAATGTAATGTTACCAGACCCATTGCTGCTCAACTCCTCACATAGTATCCTTTCAACTTATGTCCCTGATTGTAGCCCCTTACATCAAAGTGGCACTGTGCATTTGGGGTGAAAATCTAATAATAATAATAATAATAATAATAATAATATATAATAATATATATATATATATATATATATATATATATATATATATATATATATATATATATATATACCTTTTAATTGTTGTTACATAAGCAGTAATATGTTGCTCCGCAATCAAGAGCATGTTTCGGTCTACTAGTTATTAGTAAATGGAGACCACTCTATGCGAAACACCTTATACAAAAGCAAAGTGTGCAATGAACATCTCAGGTCTTCCACGTCACAGTGAGTCAATATCAGGAGGTTCCGTTAAATGTTGTTAAAACAGAAACAAAGAATAAGATTTGGTTGTATGTAAATAGGATAAAATAAGGGTATGGATTATGGTCTTTATTACGATATATGATTAAAAACGAAATGATGGAGGTGGGAATAAAAAGCCGAGATAAAGAAATTGAAAAATTGGAAAAAACAGTATATATATATATATATATATATATATATATATATATATATATATATATATATATATATATATATATATATATATATATATGCGTGTGTGCTATCCGCAAACGGACCTTACTCGGCTGAATGAGGACCAGTCTCTAAGGAACTTCTCCGTTCTACAGACTAGAAACGTGATATGTATGGGATTCAGACCCGTGAAACATATTCGATTTTGTTTTAGCCGGTAAAAATAGCAAAATAAACAAACAAAATAGAAAAAAATGTTAAACGACGTTAATCTTTCGCATTTTTTATATACATTGACGTACATGAAGCAGGGTAAAGTAGAAATCTGTAGAGCTTTTCGTTTTGGTTTCGATTTTTGATAGTGGTATTTAACCTATATTTTTTATCTTTTGAAATCAAGTGCACATCACTTCCTATCGTTTCCCTGACCAGCAAGAACAACACGCATCACTTCTAGATCTGTTTTTAACCACAGTTCCCGATGATTGTATAACAAATACTGACAGCCCACTTGGGAACGCTGATCATGCAGTGACAATTGTTGAATTCGCCTAAACACTAGAGCCAAAACTGAAGAGCCAGTGCTCAAAACAACGAGATATTATAAAAAGGCTGACTGGGAACCCATCAGAAATCTTATCAGAGATGCCCCATGGGGAATACTTTTTCTTTTCCTGCTGAACAGTGCGCAAATGAGACCACTGAATATGTTCAAAACTGCAATTGAAGCGCATGTTCCCATGCGGAAATTTTATAGCAATCCCCAATCTCCCCAATGGTTTACTTCTACTTACGTAACTGCCATTGTTCAAAGGCAGCATGCATACCGCAGATTCAACCGACATAAGTCCAGCTCAAACATACGGAAGTATATAGAAGCTAGAAGTAACGTTAAGAAAGATATAGCGACAGCTAAGAGGGAATTTACTGAAACCACTAAAAAACGCATCGAAGTACAAAAATTCAGAACACGTGACTTCTGGAAAATCTACAACAGTGCAGTAAATAATAGGCAATCAACAATTCTCCCACTAACCAGCAATCACGAGGTTGTTTGCTCAGCAACCGAGAAGCTAACATGCTTGCCAGTCACACTGAACCCTTCCAACCATCCCCTATCTGACAAACGCCACGCTAGACGATCAAAAAATCACCCCTGCTCAGGGCATGCTATCATAAAAACCTTCACACTTCAAAAGCATGTGGACCCGATCTCATCCCAGTTGTACTATTAAAAAAGTGCTCAGCAGAAGTAGCTCCAGTTCTCTCCAAACTCTACAAGAAATGCCTTAATGAATCTTGCTTTCCGGGCTGTTGGAAAACTGCTTCTGTGGTACCAGTATTCAAGAATTCTGGCGAAAGAACTGACCCAGCAAATTACCGCCCCATTAGCCTCCTCCCACTTTTCGCCAAAATATTTGAGACCTTAATTAACCATGCTCTAGTCCGGCACCTTACAGATGCTAAACTTCTGACTGACAAACAATATGGATTTAGACAAGCCCGTTCCAAAACAGACATCCTCACTGTAATCTCTGAACGTATATACCATTCACTGGACAAAGCGGAGGAGGGCAGAGCGGTAGCTCTAGATATATCTAAGGCTTTTGGCAGAGTATAGCATGAGGGTCTCCTCAGGAAAATTAAATCATACGTTATCACTGGTAGAATACTTAACATAATTAAATCCTTCTTAGATAAGAGAAAAATCCAGGTTGTCCTCGACGGTCGTACATCTAAACCATATGATATAAATGCGGGAGTGGGCCAAGGGTCTATCCTTGGATCTCTATTGTTCCTAATATTCATAAATGACCTCCCCGACAAAATTGCCTCTGAGATGGGTATATATGCTGATGACACCATACTCTATAACAGGCACGACAGGAAAACAAATAAACACATATCTAAAGAAATGACAGAAACACTAGAGGATGACCTCCAATCTGTAGTGGAATGGGCACAAAAATGGATTGTCACGTTCAATGCCGCCAAGAATCAACTAGTTTCCTTCAATAATTACAAGAAACCTTATATACCACCAATGGCAATGGCCAACGACTCTTTATCTGAGAGTACATCTTTCAAACTCCATGGCCTAACGTTCACAGGAAACATGAGTTGGAACAATTACATTGAAGGCATTGCCAGGGCCGCTGCTAAGAAGGTAGGCTCTCTCTACCGTGCTAGAAAACTACTAACACCCGAAAGTATCCTTTACCTCTATAAGACCACCATTCGCCCATGTATGGAGTATTGCTGTCATATTTGAGCTGGTGCGTCTGCTGCTAGTCTCTCACTCTTAGACAAGGTTCAAAAGAGAGTCGGCAATCTGATAGGCCCCAAACTGGCATCTAGGCTTCATCCCCTGTCCCATCGACGAAATGTTGCATCCCTCTGCCTGTTCTATAAGTATTTTAAGGTGAATACTCTCACGAACTGCAAGCACTTGTGCCCCCTCGACGTAAGCACCCTCAACAAACCCAACAGGCATCTCAAGTAGTTTCTTTTCCAGAACCGCTAGACTCTGGAATTCCATTCCAGGTCAATGGATCCCCAAGTGTACTGACGTGAACTGACATCTTGCTGCCCAATTCCCTACATAGTACCCCAGTACTTGTTGCCCCTGGTAGTAGCCCCCTACACTAAAGTGGCAATGTGCCTTGTTTCGTGTGAAAATGTATTAAAAAATATTAGATGTAGTACAATAATCGATAGAGTATTTACTTTGTAATGAAAAATATTCAATTTGCATGAATTACAATATCATATTTAAGCATTTTTTACGATCACGCAACGCCAGGAGACTTAGCATTATATATATATATATATATACATATATATATACATATATATACACACACACACATATATATATATATATATATATATATAACTATCCAATGACACGTGTTTCGTCACCTACGACTCATCAAAGTGGCTTAATCTAGCGAGATTCGAAATTGGGACCTCACAGCAATATATATATGTATATATATATATGTATATATATATATATATATATATATATATCAGGTAGGAAGATATCCAAAAATTAACAATAATTGAATTTCCACAGGTTCGTTGATAGTGCTCGATCACAGAGAGCAAATTATATTTTTCTTATTCTTTATGTAATACAGACATATCTTGCTACGATGTGTATACCGTTTCAGTTATACTTGATTTCATCAGGCAAGAAAAATTAAAATATAAAAATTAAAAAAGTTTTCAAACTTTGAGTAAAGAAATATTGCCATGTCTTGCAATAAGTAAAATTTAAAGTTCTTATGGGTTTAAATGAATTAAAATTAAGTTTTTGTTAAAAGAAAGAGGAAGGGTTAAAATCAAGTTTTTTTTTAAGAAAAAGGAAGGGTTAAAAGAAGGAAGAAAGGTTTAAAGGGTATTTTAAGGGAAAAGTTAGAGAAAGTGGTAAGAAGGAGGGGCAATATAATAATATATATAGAGTATATTATATCTATATCTAACTTGATTGCCTGATAAAATCAAATATGATTCAAATAATCTGCACATCGTAGCAAGATATTTAGATTTTATTCACACACACACAGACACACACACTCACATACACACACATATATATACATATATTTATAATATATATATATATATATATATATATATATATATATATATATATATATATATATATATATATATACCTCGTGATACAGCATTAAACATTTAAACAAAATAGTAATACCGTACGGTATATAATGCACATATATATAATCAAATAACATCATAAATACTGCCGTAAATCGGGGTAAATACAGTAACAACGGGCCGGAAAAACATCATATTCAGCATCATAACCTGAGACACCGCATCCTAGTGCCACCCTATTCCGGAGTTTTACTCCATATATATATATATATATACATATATATATATACACACACACACACACATATATATATATATATATATACTTTCAATTTGTTTTACATAAGCGGTAATGTGTTGTTACACCGTCATGAGCATGTTTCGGTCTTCTAGTATTTAGGAACTAGAGATCTCTTCCGGCAACAACGCATATATTCAAAAGTGAAATTATTAAGAATATAAGCGTTGTTGCCTTAATTCGTATCTAGTTACTAAACAATAGAAAGCCGAAACATGATCATGACTCTGTAGCAACACATAACTGCTTATGTAAAAACACAAATTGAAAGAGTAAATTGCTCTATTTCAGTATTGAGCACTCTACTGGTAACATAGTTACATTTCACTGGATACCTTACGTCTGGAAAATAGCAACCTCAAATTATATATATATATATATATATATATATATATATATATATATATATATATACATATACAGTCATCCACATATAGTACTATTTCGTTCTATCACAACTCATCTGTGCGTCTAGACATACACCTTTTCACACCCGTTGATCGAACCTACAACCATCGTGTTGGCAGTCCTCAAATGCCTATTAATTCAAAACTCAACAAATTTTTTGGAAATTATATAGAGGGTCACTAAAGTAAGAAAATGACAATCTAAAAATATATGCTAATATATATAGATTTTTCATTTACACAATAAGGGTATTGCATAAATTAAGGGTGTAAGGTAAGTAATAACTTTTTATACCATGATATTTCGAAGCATAATGCTTTTTATCACAACAGGAGAGAAGATGGTAGTTAAAACAATAAGGATGCGACGTCTAGCGATAGTTACATTAGGAGTGAAATAATTGTGCAGTGAGAGATAAACTATTGAGACTGGAATCAGGAGAAGTAAATTGATCTCAGTGATGTCAGAGGAGTATAGCTTTTATATATATAGATGAAGGTAGGTGTATAGTATGTCTGCCATGGTGGGTTTAATATGTGTGTATAATACGCGTGATTAACCTCTCGGGAAGCAGATAGGGTAAGTAAATTGAATGAAAAGGCTTATCTAATCATATGTATTTATAAGTTATAGATATGGAAGGGGTTTACGTGAAATAGGGAATTTATGCTTTATCGGTCTATTTCAGAAGTGGTGTCTTAAACTATAACAGTACTTAAATGAAATATGAATTATTACAATATAGAAACTTTTTTTAAGTAAATAAGATAAATGAGAAACAGTTGGTAAAAAACGTAATTTATTTACCATCTTGTAAATTACTCTTTTTAAACCATGGTACATTTACTTTAGCCACGTTCGTAACACGTTAAAAGACGTGTATATTTTTACACACGAGGCGCTTCACTAGTTCAAGAAATTTTAATATAATTTTAACTGAAGCATACAAAAGCATCCAGATTTTAAACTAACAATAATCAAAACTGCCTGAAGACGACTGATGAAACTCAGTTGAAAGTACTTGCAAAAATAAACCAAAAGAAGAAACAGATAGAGGAGGACAACTATGAAACTTTCTTTGCACAGAATCCACCGAGAAATAAAAACGACAATTCGAAAAATTGAAAAATTACAAAAAAGCTCATTAAGCAAAAACACTCCATACTATTCAATATACATGCGAAGTACCAAAAGTCTTTGACCGCTGGCTATAAGAGACATAATGTCTGATTTCCCAAGTAATTTATAACGCAAAACTAAAGAGGAGATACTTAAACTTTAGGTTTTAAAAAAGAATATAAAAATAAATAAAGAAATAAGTAGTACCCTTTACTGAAGTTCCTATATGAAGAGATAAAGGCCTGTGAAGAATGGATTGTTGAGAGACCTTACTTATCCTCCCCCATACCTAACCCCTATATTAAATGATAAGATTCTAATTTTGTAAACAAAATAAGAAAATGTTTTTTGTGTCTTGAAATGTCAGTTTTCAAGGGCAATTCTTGGCCTGAAAACGTAATCTCCTCAGTAACGAGTGATTACAGAAACATGTATGAACATATGTAGCCATAAATGTTTGTATAAATAAATTTAATATACCTGCTCTGTTTACTCATTGAGCACCTTTTGGTAGACACATGTTGTTTCATTGGATTTACGTCTAGGAAACTAAATTCTACTGCCACACACACACACACACAGACACACACACACACACACACACACACACACATATATATATATATATATATAAAGAGTAAATAGTTAAAAAAAATGTCAAAAAACACTTTGAAAAAGAGTTTAAAAAGTTAAAAACAAATTTAATTTGAAAAGGAAACACTAAATAATAGGATAGCCCTTAATCCGAGAAGTTTCGAAGAAATACTTTCCTTCTCATCAGAGGGTAGGATTTAGCAAAATGCGGGATCGGATTTTGCTTGCTACAAGTAAGTCAAAGATCTTACTTCATAACAAAAAAGTGAAGCAGAGGGAATAGGGTAAAAAAAAGTGATTTCACGTGAATGGATATTCTGGTGAAAGGTAAAGTATCCACTGACGGTAAAATCCAAAAATGCAAATCAAAGAAAGTTAATTAAATTTCCATTCGCACAAGTAAAAGCCAAGGGAATAGCATAACTGGAAGATGGTCCAAAATAATCCAAAAGGCCGAAATCCGTGGAATAATTTACAAATAGTACAAGGAAAAGGGGAAAGCATTCCAATACTATTAATAAAAGAAAAATAAGATATGCGCTAGACACGGCTGCCAAGGCAAGGCGTAATTAAGAAAAATGAGTGAAAAAGAGGAAAAAAAATGAATGGTGATTGAATTAAATATAAAAAAGAAAAATCAATGTCAAAATAACCCGGACAAGTGGACGTTAAAAGGCGCCAAAAATATAGGGCAAACAGAGGTCAACTGAAATGTACAAGTTATAACTTAAGAAAATATCAGCAGAAGTTATTAAAAGACACCAAATGAAATGAAAAAAATATTTTTATTTATATATATATATAGTAATTTTACTAACTAGCTCTACCTAAGTATTGAGCACTTTTGAAGTAAATACTTGAAGTTTACGCATAAATTTATACTTTCGTATATTCATTTATGTGAGTAAATGAAGTAGTTATATATATATGTATATATATATAAGTAAACAATACATATATGTTTAGCATATTTTATTCATTGGAATAATAATCAAATATATAAGCAAATAACACAAAGTTCTTAATATAAGCTCAATAGTTTCATTCAAGAGCTAAATATATTTTGTACAATGTGCCATTTTACCATGAATAAACACTTATTTTATTATTTATTTTAAACAATTAGGCTTTTATTAGTTACACTTGCTTACAAGTAATTCGGCTCATAACTGATATTTAAGTATTTAACATTTAATTTATTATGATTATTATACTAAGCAGCTCATCAACCCCGAAAACTGCCGAAAATACAATATTCTCTCTCAATAGCCTATGGAACGGCCTTTCACATCAACACTCCGGTGTATACAATTTTGTTCATCAACGCATGCTTCGTGTTGGTTATGTAGGTATAGGTAATTTTCCTATGGTGAAGATATAAGAAACAAACTATTAAGCCTGTGGAAAGGCATACTTCCAGATCTAGACTCGCATCATAGTGATTGTGGTTGAAGGCGGTTACATTGTTTAAAAGATATTAATGGTAAATCGAATTAACGATGCAAAAAGAACATTAATGTAAACCTGTGTATATTGCAAGGTTTAAAAGAAACAGAAATGATTAAAAACGTGTCGTTTATTCATTCCAAAAGCATATCATAAAGATAAAACATACTAGAAAACAAAGTTGAAGAAAATATTTTAAAACCAAATATCGGTTCATGATTGCTTCCATACCGAGTAAATAGTACCTAAAAGGGAAGATAACCAAGTAAAATTAATTACAGTATTATTGCAGATGACGGTCATTTCCTAGTTCATTAGATTTATTATTATTAGATTTACTTGGATATATAACAGTGTCAAAAATCATTGTCAATTTTCAATAAAATAAAACCATAATATAACATATATCTATTTCAAAGCACACACACACACACACACACACACACACACACACACACACACACATATATATATATATATATATATATATATATATATACTAGAGGTTTAGCCAGGCTTTGCTCGGGCCCTATGTATTGTACATAACGTTATGTGCATATGCATATATATATATATATATATATATATATATATATATATATATATATATATGTGTGTGTGTGTGTGTGTGTGTGTGTGTGTGTGTGTGTATTGTTATTATAACTTGAAGAAAATAATCACAAAGTATGATTAAACGAACAAATGCGATATAGTCATTTTCTTATTAAGATGTTTACGTTTTAACTTTTTTCTTTCCTTTGAATAGAAATTCAACAAAAACGGTACTGGCATGACTTAATGTTGTTAGAGTAATTTTTAGAAACATTCTCCTTCTATGAGTTTTGTTTGTGTTTCACAGGCTATATTCATGTTTATGAGATCATCGGTCGATTATTTAAAACATAAATCCAAAACCTCATGATCATTTGTCTTCTTTATAACAGAGAAATACCTTTGATTGTACTTGACAGCCACGAAAGAAATGTTCTATTTTTATTATTTTCATTTTTATAAGGATAATAACTCTTTGTTTTCACATCAGCATCACACAATGAGAAAAGGTAGATAACTTCTACTCGTTCAAATATGCTCGCGAAGGTTCACCCTTTATTTATCTCTTACCAACCTTTTCATGCGCTGACATGTCTTTATCATATGATTTTTTAATGCAAGAATTACGCTTACAAATAAAATATAAAATATATTTAGGCTGATATGTTAATAAATATCTCGCGATTTTCAAAGAATTCAACGCTACCACCTGCATATTGATCCTGAGTATTTGTATCCACTGTGACATCAATGCTTTATCGCATTGATGTCTAATCCCTTTTTTTCGAATGGTTACCTGCTAATAGATCATATTTACTTAATCAACAACAAAAGAGATTGCAATTCTGAATTTTTGAGATGAGATATGAATGTTTGTAATGTTTTTGCTATTCGGACAATTATTCTCATTTTAGGTGTTATTAGCACAACGTTTCCGTCGTTGTAACCCACGACCTTCCTCGGATTTGTAATTTATGTTCACTTTTCTCTACTAAGGAAAAGAGGGGTTAGCTCTGCATTGCAAGAATTCGGACCGTCGGTTTGAACGTGTTGCCGTAAATCATAAAGAAAATTCAATCTTCAAGAGTAACTTAGATATATTTTAAGGCTTTCCTATCAATCGACTTCACGGAATAACTACGGAAATTGTCAATATTAGTGAACAAAATCTTTTACGAAACAGCGAACAAGCATTTTTTTTCGGACAATATTTACGTTTTTTTTAACATTATGCAAGGGAGACAACTCCAAGGGAAGAAGAGTTTTTAGTGAAATTATCTCCCTTGGGCTGGGCATATTTTTTTATTGCTGTTTTTCCATTTTTCTTCTGTTAATTTGTTATTAGGGAATCCAAATTTTATACTAAGACGTCTGGTATTATTGTTCTCTACCATATGTGTTGCCTCTTTAAGTTTTCTGATCCGCCATCTTTCTTCTGTATACAGTGTTTTGATAATCCCATTTCACATTTGGAAATGGGTACCCCACTCTCTCCATATATAGTCGGCTAGGGCTGATTTTTCGATTTCTCCGCGTGCGATAGCTTTTCTGTGTTTCTTTTGTTTTACTTTGAGGATGTGGCATGTTTTACCTTTGTAAAGTTTCCAACATTTAAATGAAATCTCATAAACGCTGCTTTTGTCATAAATTTTTCGATAGGGTTTTTTTACTTTCACCAGGTATTTTCGGAGTGTTGTGTTGCTTATAAATGCTGTCCTAATATCGTACCGACTGCATATCGTTTTTTATTTTAATTTTTAGGATAGACCCTTCAAGTATGATGGGTAGACTGTGGTGAGGTTTTGGGTGGTGTGTTTTTGTGTTTGATCTGGGTTTTGCGAAACTGATACCATGCTCTCTGGGTAGTTATTTCGGTGAAGGGTTATTCTTAGACTGGCTATCTCCTCCTGATATACAGTATTGTTATTACATATTTGCCTCGCTCGATGTTATAGACATTAGATTATATCTTTCTTCACAGCACCTGGGTTGTGAGCGTTAACGTTAAGGTATTGATCTGTGAAGGTTGGCTTTCGGTATATGGATGTCACGGAGATCTGATCAGCGCGGATTATCAATACATCTAAGAAGGGTAATTTCTTATCACTTTCTTTTTCCAACTGTATGGATAGATGAATTGCATTCATATGTTCGAGTAGTACTTGGACGGTGGGGCCAGACGATGAAAGTATCATCCACCTATCGTAACCACATTGTTGGTTTTTGTAGGGCTGACCTTATTCCCAATTCCTTACCTTGATAGTTAATCAATGAGTGCTAAACAGAACAATTTTTTATACGACATTGAACTTAATACCTTATAAATTCTAAAAGGTACTTGAAGGTACGAACCCCATATATTTTCTATTATATTTGCATGGTTCTATGAGATTGTATTCCTTGCCACTTACCTCTCTTAACACTTTTATTTGTCTATTTATTAAATTAAATTTTATTACATTAATTAATTACTTTTTATTCTTAAAGCTATTAAATACTGATTATTATTTAACTTTAATTTACTTAGTCGGATTATATGCGGGACAACAATATTAATTTCTATGCAAACAGCATTGTACAAATTCCTATCGTTGATGTAATAAATTTTCTTTAAATGCTACTATATGATAAGCTTTGAGGACACAAAATTTGCACCACCCTGATTTATTAAGTGTCTATTTTCTTGTACTGTTCAATATTGTCCACTTTAATCTGTATTTTATGTTATTTCTACGTACTGCTTTTACCCATTTAGCTAAACATATTGTTTCTTATCGGTTCTTTTATTTTTATTATAAAAGATTCTGTACGGTTGCAGAATCTATTCTTAAACCCTATATACGTCCTAGTTTACTACTTCCAATGACTTCGCATTTTTATACAATGTCCGAAATGAGGCATTTATTATCCAAGGGACATTCATGTTTTGTTTTTACAGTTACAGGAAGTTTCATTTTCAATGTTCTGGGTTATATCTTGTCGATATTTCTCAATGGCTATATCTATTTTTTCGTTATTAACACCTATTATAATTTTCGCTAGGTTAACAGATGTTGAAAATGACATTTTTTTACATGGATGTCACAACTTATACGAGGCCCGGAAGCCACTCGGGGATAAGGATTATTGCGTGTACAGTAATCAATGGGATAGTATCGCAGTAATCATTAGTATTAGAAATTTGATAGATTGTCTTGGTTAAGGGAGCAGTTTGTCAGGAATTTGTTTATATTGGACTTGAAGCCATCCAAGTTGTAGTCAGGTGGGAAACAGGCAAACGGAAGTGAGTTCCACAGTCGTGTATTTCTAAGAAAGACGCTCTGCTCATGGAATCTACGTTTGGATTACGGCATAGATAGAGAGTGGGATAGATTAATGGCAGTAGTTTCAGCTAGACGAGTGTTTTTCGTAAAAGATTGGCGAGGGGGATCAGAGATTGGAGCTCAGACGAGCAGTTGCCATGGAAATAACGATAACACATAGACGGGCTGGCAACGTCTCTTCTGTGGGAGAGAGGCTGCAGGGAAGAGAATAGGGCATCCCCCACTAAGCCACGAAGTCTATTTTGTACTCTGTCAATGCAGGATAGGCTGTTTTTAGCAGCTCCTGCCCAGATATGGCAGCAGTATTCCAACCTTGGACGTACTTGGCTTTTATACAGATAGAGAGTTGCATCAGTAGTGAGATATCTTCTGGAGCGGTAGAAGGATTCCACCATTTTCCCAGCGTCCTTGGAAACAGACCTGATGTACGTGTTCCATTTCAGATCAGGAGTAAAGGTCAAATCCAGAAGCTTGTCAAAACATGGAGCCTCCCCAAAACGAGAGCCACCCATTCAAATTGATGCCAGATGGGGACCAGAGCGTTGATGATGTAAAGATAGAAGCTTGGTTTTAGATGCATTAAAAGTAACCAGAAACCTCTTCCCCCACTGTCCCACGCGCTCAAGATCAGAGAATTAGAGAGAACTTTATCACTTGCGGCCTTTGATGTGTTGCCATTGATGGTCCTGTCATCAGCATAGATGTCAATGAATGATTTAAGTATGTGTTTTGGGGCATCATTAATGTAGATCAGGAAGAGAGTTGGACTCAGAATTGACCCCTGAGGGACGCCAGCATTAATACTGTGGGCCTCTGATTTCTGCCCATCAACCACTACTCTTATGTTCCTATCGGAGAGAAATGACTTACTAATTGAGAAAACATTTCCAGTGATACCGTAGCTGGAAATCCTGTGAAGTAGGCCCTTATGCCATACCTTATCGAAGGCCTCCGATATGTCAAGAGCAATTGCCTTGGAAAGGATTTACTAATCCTATGAGATATAACCGTTAGCACATCTGCTGTAGATCTTGTTATTAGGATTGTTATGCCCAAAATTAACCATAGTTATATCATAAAATATAACATGTGGCCGTACTCTATAACTATTCCTCCTACTCCTAGGTTCACTATGTTCCTGTTATTATATTTTATTTCACTATTAAAACCTGACCGAGTTAATTTTTAAAACTACACAACGAAACGGAATTACAAAAAATATACCGAAATTTTAAAATGTTGGAGAAGCTGTTTTGCACGAAAAAATAGTATTCGGATCTTAGAATTTAGCTATACTATTTTTCCTAATTATATGCTCTGTTATTATATTCATCATACATTGAGCTTCCAAGCAAAAAAGATTGGTATACACAAAGAGTCACATATAACTGAAAAAATATTTGACCAAAACACACACACACACACACACACACACACACACACACACACACATATATATATATAGTTTCGGCACTTAAATACGTTTAAAACTCAATTCACACAGTCTCGACATATATGCAAATGATATTCACTGCATTAAAAATATATTATTTGCATAAAAACAAGTAAAAATTCCTAATTTATTCTAGTTTGTCGACAAGATTATTTCAAGTGGTGAGAGAAAGTGAAAATAAAATATCATACCAGACAACCCTGATCTCTTAAATGAATTCAAAAAGATAACTTTTAGTCTATTTAATTTATATAAAAATTATAATTATGAATGAAACTACAGTTTCATTCATAATTATAATTTTTATATAAAAATAAATTATTGCTGTAATTCTATGATTTTATATGATAATGTTAGTAGTTTAATAGTATACATAACCAGAGCTGAAAATATAGTTAGTTTCCCCATATTTGTTTTAAACAACTGTTTCATCTACTTTGTAAATACATTCTTTTCTTGATAACGGAATTGACAGTACTTTTTGGTCTTTTACCATTACCAATTAAACTAAAACACGACCATAGTCGGTAACTTTACAAAATTGTCCATCTTATTTAGTGATTCCGTTTATTTTTATTTATATTCTTCAGTCAGTAAGCGTATCAAATTGTATTATAAGATTCAGAAAATATAATCAGATAGTCATATTTTATTTCGAAATGGCTGCCATTAATTTACTCACTTAATATAATATATAAAAGAAAATACATTTTTTGCTACGATCTATTATTTATTCATTTGTCAAGTACCCCTATGTTTTCTATACGTTTCTTTTTTCTATCATTTTCTGGCAAACAATTACAAAGATTTGTCCATTTATGCAGAATAATTCGTCTTACACGTGTTTCTTTAAATGGTGAAATTCACCAAACATCTTATCAAAATGCAAATTTAGGTTCTTCGAAAGATTTGTCTCTTTAATTTTGAGTGGCTTTTTATGGCACTCTGAATTACAATTTAAAATCCATATAAAAGATTATATATTTTGTTGTTAATTAATGTTTTCTTGCTTCTCATTTCCAAAATTCCCTTAGGAGTTGTTAACTAGTAACACATGCATAACATTCATGCGTTTATCTATCTTTTTCATCCGTCAAGTTTGCTAAATTTATATTAATTGTTTGCGTTTTTCTTTGCACATTTCAAAGATGTTACCTGTCGTCAAAATGCACGATTTGAAACCGAGAGTTGCGTCACTTTTCTATAATGCACAGTTAATAAATGCATTTTCCTTATCCTTGTCACAAAATTAAATTTATCGCTTACAAACAAAACAGTCAGAAAAGAGCGTCGACTGTCCTTATGCTTAGCTTGAAATGATTGATGAATAAAGAAGTAAAAATGTAGGAGATAAAAAAGAACTCACACCCTTAAAAGATTTTCTATCTGCTTTGAAATGTATCGTTCTTTATTTTATGATGTTAAAAAGTACACTTGTTCGATTCATCACCAGTAAATTATAGAACAAGTATAATCATTACTCTTATGACTTTAAAGCTCAGTTTCGTTCCATCAATTTTCATCTCCAACTTTATCTGTTTTTCAAGGAACGTGAAATGCCTCGGATAAGTTGTTCAGGATATGTCCACTATTTAAGGAAACAAGTGTAAGACCAATTATACTAGTAATAAAATAACATGGCTGATGTAAATGCGTCTTTAGTTTAATATGTTTAATATTG
The DNA here is from genome assembly GCF_053919585.1 of Euprymna scolopes. NCBI lineage: Eukaryota > Metazoa > Mollusca > Cephalopoda > Sepiida > Sepiolidae > Euprymna > Euprymna scolopes. The sequence goes on along the minus strand of NC_136482.1, from coordinate 18,533,260 downwards.
TGCTTAATATATGTTCAATTGACATGTTTAGGAGAAGTATGGCGATAGCTCCCCCTCTTAGAAACTATAAATAAATAGAATATTCGGATCTATTTATTATGTATTAAAATCGATTATACATTTTATAAAACAATGAAATGAAATATAAATTAAAAACTGAAATAAAGACAATTAATACTGTCATTGGAATCTAAGAAAAAAGAAAATATCGCAAATTCACAATTTATCTGCTAAAAGCGCCCGTCTTCAATGCAAACTATCAAGGATATTTTTTGCTTGCAATAAACCTAAGCATTTACAGCTTTAAAAAAAAAAAAAACTTTCGTTATGTGCTATAGTTCCGTCGTTCGACTAGTATGTCGTTTGATAGATGTGCGAGATGCAGGAGGGGGCGAAGAGAATAGAATTATGGGATCTATTTATACTATATATGTTTACTTACGATATATGTGCTCAGCAAGTTGCCTTTCATTTTTATTGATCTTAATTATTTATGATAATTCGGAAAAATATTGAAAACAAAATTATAAGCATATAGTAAACACACACACAAACACACACACACACACACACACACACACACACTATATATATATATATATATATATATATATATATATATATATACATATACATATAATATGGCGTAATGGATAAATGTAAAGGTATTTGCAGCTTCTCTTCCAATTTTCGGATTTTAATCATGTCAAATCACACTTCATTTCCTTTTGACAGATTGATTATTGCTATTTCTTCTGACGAGTAAAGGGCATAATAGATTGACTGATTGTTATAATAATTAAGTGATTAATTTTGCGCTACGAAACAGATACTGTCAGGAATTGTATAAGTAAACTGAGCTAAAGGAATAAATTATAAGATGTTAAACATCACAAATTTTGGAATATAACTTTTTCTCATTTATTCTTTATATTGCTCTGTAATTACATTGAGCTTCTTATATAAGGATTGAGATATATATATTATAAGAAAATATATTTCTACATAAATATATATAAACAAATTTATGCACTTCTTGTATATTAAGATACACCGCTTATATAAGATATGATATGCAGAATTTGCTCAATTATTATTATTTGTTTTTAATTTCTATGGTTTGTATCGATTATTGTTTATTACTTCTTTTTCTGCAGTACGATTTTGGACTTCATCGCCCACTGCTCAACGGTTAATTCATTGTGATTATCGCTCTTCCAAATATTTGCTTCCTTCCCTAAAATAACCCCCAGCCGTATTTCCCCTTTTTATCATTGTCCCTTCTTTAGCCAGGTCTTCTTCTTAATGACAATCTCTCTTTTTTATTATCATTCTATTCATATTGTTTATATCCTCATCCAACCGTCCAGTCCCGCCATGCGGCCGCTCACTCTATTGTTCATATGAAGACCAATTACGCTAACCATGTGAATGACATTATCACTGCGGCTATAGTAACAGCTTCTTACTCCTTAAGTGTTTGTCGACCACTTTGGCCTTGTTCAATCACTCTCCTTCTTTTCAGGTTACACTTCTACGACGCATGTCACTTGTCTCCCTGCGTTAACAATCACCAAGGGTTAATTTTTACACCCACGTCCAGACAATTGACATGCAAGCAGACATATTTTTTGTTACCGAGGCATAAACGTGCTCCGTGACATGTGTCCACGCGGACACTTCCGGCTAATTGTCACAGTTTTATTCCTTTTCAAGTAAAATGGCGCGCGTGACAACAAAATATCTGACAAAGTTTTAGATATATGACGGATTAATTAAGGTGACACGATTTTTATTTACAGAAAAGGTATAATTTTGTAAATATAAATGACACAGTGAGTACAGAATGATTTCATTATTTATTTAACTGATATAAAAATGTAAAATTAAATCCAATTTTATGATTTTCATTGCAAGTTTTAAGAGTTTACATGTTTCAATGCAACAGAACACATATACACGTGTTTATATATATATATATATATATATATATATATATATATATATATACATATATATATATATATATATATATGAACCTAAATAAATGTTTAAATCTTTGGTGCATATATGTTTTAGCTGCGACTTTATTCCAAATCCCTTTTCTTCAGGGTCCTGGATATGACCTTAAACTATATCCGATGGTGAGGGCCCCAGCTTACAGGCCTTAGGGAGTGTGGAACCACCCTTTAATTGTCATTGCTCCCAGGTCCACTCTGACCCGGAGTGGTAGCACCTGTTAGGGTCCCAACTATGGGTTAAATAGAATACGACTTAAAAAACAAATATACTATATTAAAAAATCGTTCTTCAAAATCACCAGATTCGGCATTAAATAACCTGAAAAGGATTGATATGCCGTAAAACAAAACAACCAAACCAAACCAAACCTTTTCTTCAGGTCACTATATATGTATATATACATGCATATATATATATATATATATATATATATATATATATATATATATATATGAAATAAAAGAGGACATTTATTTTGAATGAACTTAAAATAAATAATTTGAAAACTTTAAATCATTTTATTTACTTTTTTTGTTGTCCAATATTTCGCAAAAAATAGCTTCATCAGGGTAGGAAGTTCGGTTCATAATTTCTTTTCTTTTCTTCATTTTGGTCTCATGGAAGAGGTGATGCATCGGAGTAAAAAATTAATTCTATTTTGAGAATGGCAATAACAAACGTCACAACGCACACAAGCCATAGTGGCCAACAAACCGGAAGTACAAGATTGGAATTTTTCCCTTATTTTGGTTCATCAGCGTAACTCATCTGAACTCGGGATTCGAAACCCGAATCTTCTGTATTCGTTGCTAGTATCTTGCTTCTTGAGCAATATATCCACACGCAAGGAAGTGTATTAGTTAAAAAAGGTTACGTAAACAGCGGGGAAATCCGAAAAACAAATACTTCATCTCAAACAAGAGGTGTGGTAATGCAAGTACTGAAGACACAAACCGATGTCTTACAAGTTTTCTTTATCTGAAAATAGACTTTTTTGGTAAAGGTATTTAAAATTGAGTACGTTATAGCTATACATCTTATAAGGTGACTGCCTGTTACGTTTTTGTTTGTCTAGAGGTATTCACCTCAACATATAATAATAAAATGCAAAAAACAGAGTATGAAGTTAAAAAGAAAAAATATTGTAAATAAAAGTAAAAGTAACGACAATTATTTTACAATAAACAAAATGCTCTAAGGGAGACAGAAAAGTTTTGTTCTAGCAATTACCATAAGTCAGACATATTTAAAAACCATTAAATGATATATTTACTTTAGTCAATATCAAAATTCAGGAAAATTTATGTTTATCAAGATGTTGCCCGTTTTGATTTGTTAGAAGAATGGTTTATTTTGGCTAGTCGTCTCGTATGCTTATTTACGACCAAAGTTTATTTCAGTTCTCGGTAGTGGCCGGAGTTGATTGATTTTAGCAAGAAGGCTACCCCAAGTTTGCGTCCCTTTCATTTGGTGTACGAATCAATAACTGATTTTACAAATGCATATACTTCTATTTATAGTAATCGATAGAGAATGTTCCAGGAACCTTCCGGAACCAAGGAAAAAAGAATACTATTTCAATAATATTTTAAAAGTTTCTAGAAACGCTTAAAAGGATATTTTCATTTTCTAATATTGAATTAAGATTATTTATGTTACTTTATAGATTTTTTATTTATATATTATTAATATTTATTTTTGTATTATATTTTATATTGGCTTTTATTATATAATATTTAAAGTATTATTATTTTATAATATTTAATAATAATAATAAAAATTTAATTATATATTATATTTATTGATTACTATGTTTGGTTAATTTTGTTATTTTGCGTAAGACATTGTAATTTCTTCATAAGTTAAGAGGAAAAAATGTCCTTATATGACACTGACCAATTTTTATAATTTTAGATTCAAATAAATAGATACAGTAGGAATTATAATATACCCTACTAAAGTCTTATTGTCACAGCTGGTGTATTTCAAAATTGAAATCTGAACGCGAGGACACATTAGAAGAACGATATGCAATAAAATTCTATTTCAAACTTAAAAAAAAAAACTTAAAGAAACAGATGAAATGCTTAAGACCGCTTTTGGCTATCTTGCATGAAATGCGCATCAGCTTCTGAGTGGCATAAGAGATTCAAAGAAGGCAGAGTCTGTGAGGGATGATGAAATGTGTGGGAGGAGTAATGAAGTCCGAACATAAGAATTGATTAGCTAAATCATGATACTATTTGTATTAGGAACGCCGTATGTCTATAGAGAAAATAATGCACAGTTTGATGCTAGTGTGGAAATTGGTTGCGATAAATTGAGGATGCGGAAGGTTTGCGCAAAATTTGTCCCAAGAATGCTATTAACAACTTCATCCTTCACAGATCATTTGACCAAAGTAGGCACCAAGACAGTTCTTCACTCTCCATATAGTTCAGACCGTGTTTCTTTTGACTTTTGTTTATTCCCCAAGCTCCAAACTTATGAGGAAAAATATTTATATATATATATATATATATATATATATATATATATATTAATACAGATATCTGTATATCTCTCTTTCTCACTCTCTCTCTTTATATATATATATATATATATATATATATATATATATATATATATATATATTGATACATAAAAATAGATTACTTGAATGCCATCAGTTATAATCGACACCGAAACCAATACTAATGAATAATTCTTGGTAAAATTATATATTACAAAAAAAAATGGAAGATCTTAACAATTAGACGACAGTCATTCGAAAAAAAAAGATGTAATCGTGACATATAAAATAATACATGCGCTATCGTATTATAATAAATATAATATTATAGCAAATATTGACAAATATTTAGAAATAAAAACTGAAGTAAGAATTTTGTAAAAGCAACATGAAAGATATGATGAAAATGTATAGAATTACAAAAGAAAATTTGGTGCTAGTGCAAAGAGTGATCCACGCTATTTTTTAAATCTTATTTCCAAGTTTAATGAAAGTTTTATGATATGTTTTTTTAGTCAATTGTAATGTTGAAGTATAGAATAGGTACAAAACACCCTCCGCTCCCCATGTTAAGAATGGCTTTTTAAATAATAACGTTATTAATTACGTCCGGATCACTCTCTGCACTAATACCGAACATTTAAAAGGAAAACAAATGGAAAGACTTAAACAAAAGACTGGAAAAGGAGGGAAATGAAAAGAAAAAAAATTGTAGGAATGAAGAAAAATGTAAATAATAAAATAAATGTAATAAAGATATTTAATAGCGAGGATGTGCATTAAAAACGAAATTACATAAAAAAAATAATAATTAAAGTAAAAAGTGATCAGAAAAGAAAATCACAAATGATGTGCACACGTGTCTATTCAGTTAAAAGAGTAGATGTGTCGCCCTTCAACAATATTTTAAAATACAGGACGGGAAGAAAGAAGAAAATAATTAATGTAACATTTTTGTTAGACGTCCATCTTTATAACAGATATTTCTCTTTTCTTTCCCTTTTTAGAGTCTCCTCCAACTCTTGCCCTCAGAATCTGTGGTCATCTAGATCATACCGTAGGACCTATTTCAGATGCTATTGACTCCTTTATTATTCCTTTACCAAACGATCTTGTTCAGAACCTCTCATTAAATACCCAATGCATTTGGAAGACATTTACGTCGACTACGCTAGAATAACCGCGCTGCTGAACGTTTTTATTATTAAATAGTCCCGTTTCTGGTCAAAAAGCTGAAGGAGATGTAGAGTGAAGTAGAAAAGGAGGTCGTGACAAAGAAAAACCAAACGTTGTCACTAAACAAACAACAAATATTTAATAGAGGTGTTAATTATTAGAAGGTGTCAGCTTCTTCACAAAAAGCGTAAAAGTCATGCAATACGGATGTATATATATATACGCTAATTACGTCTTATTGTTCCAATTATTATTATTATTATTATTATTATTATTATTATTATTATTATTATTATTGGTTTTATTATTGTTATTATTATTGTTATTATTGGCTCACAAGGAGCTTTCACACAGGTTATCAAAGATCTTTCCTTGAAAACAGCTTTTGGTGTTCCCTGGAAGCTGAGTGATAACAAGTCTCCACAGATTTCCAGTACTCTCCACCTCTTTCGGTAATATTTGCAAATAAATTTGCATTATCGCAACAGCTGGTTGCCATTAATTTCTCGTTGTCAGCGGCTATTGGTCTTCACTGAAATTTGAGCGACAATAAGTCTCCCCAGGGTCTTAGTTTTCTGCGCACTTATCCAGCGGAGATCTGGTCAGTGCTCTCTCCGTGGTCTTTTCTTTCCTCCTTAACTCGACTTGGCTGTTTGGCCTCACTTTTTTTTTAGGGCGCGGGGTCAGTGATATGATAATAGGGGGGGTAGAGAACTTATAGAATCATCATCATCATCATCATCATCATCATCATCATCATCATCAACAACAACAACAACAACACCGCTTTATGATTGATTAGTAAACCATACAGTGTTTTATACAAATCGTACCGAAGAAATCTTAAGACACTTGATATAAGAAGGTAAAAATATCATTTCAAGATTAAAATATATCCAACAACAAGTGTTATAAGAATATGTTCCCCCACTGAAAATAGTTCTTACCAATTTGTCAGAAAAATCTCTCATTGAATATAAGTAGCTAAGAATAAAAATAAGAGTTATGATTCTCTTTGTTTGTCCCACTTAACCTTGATTCTGATCTCCTAATGTGATGTTTTTTAAAACACAACTATCAAGTATTATATCGAATATTCTGTATGACTGGATGAAAACCGGGATTCAAACGAGCAGACAGTCTAAGGATTCTTTTTAATTGCCCGCAAAATGTTTGAATCTTTCTAATAACATGCAATTTCTAATTAAGTGAGCAAAACAACATTCTTTCTTTGTGTTACACTGTAATGACAATCTTCCCTATTTTGAGCGCAGTCATTATTTACTGTAACGTACGAAAACATTTTATAACATATACTCTGTTGTTCTATACATATATATTTGTAAACATATATTTGTAAATATACCACAAGGATATCTTTAGCATCCCCAGCCCATCAAATTCACGGCACTGGCTAGGGGGATTCAAACACATGTTCAACAATACTAACAATAAGGTACTTGATTATATTCTGCACAACATAGTCGGAACATAGATCGAACAAAACTGGCGACAAGGAATTCGGACTTAATCGGAAACTTATTGTCGCATAATTTTCGAATATGTCATAGCAAGTATTATAACTAGAATATTCGATTTAAAGAAAAAGATATTTTCGGTAAGCTTTGGATAATTGTTAATTAAGACAATAGAGCAAGACGTTATAATCAAAGTGCATGTATAAAAAGCATGTGTCAAATGCGTGAAAACAACAAAAAAAGCACTACAGAATCGGAGAGTAGGATTGGTGAAAAGAATTGTCGCTTTTTTTTTTTTTTTTTTTTTTTTAATCAGGAAACCGTTTACGCATCCGCTTTGGAAATTTGTCAATGAAACGTTAAGAATTCTTCCAACAATAACAAATAGTACAATCGGATATACGCACGCATACGCACGCACGCACACACACACACACACACATATATATATATTTATGTATATATTTATGTATGTATATATATATATATATATATATATATACTAGCTGCATATACCCTGCGTTTCCAAGTCGAAAATATACGTCATATATGACGGCATCTGCTATGATATCATAAATGATGTAATCTGCTATGACGTCGTATATGACGTATTTTGTAAGCAAACAAACAAACATCGGAGAGGAATACGACTTTATTATAACATATATATTCAAGCACGTCTGATTGAACATGACAGAGTTATTCTTTTTTCCGATTTTTTCTGGATACCTTTTTAATTCGCCGAGCGGTCTTTTTAATTCAGCTGGCATGTTATATATAATGGCGCCCAAAATTTGTTACTCAGCCGTATCCTTCTCAAACACTTTCTATCGGTGCATCCGATCGTCATCAGGTGCGATTGTTGTTGTTATCGTTTCCTTTTTCTTTTCCTTTCAGGCTTGGTGTATTTATAGATGACGATTGGAAGCACCAAGAAAGCGTTTGAAAGAAATCAGGCTGAACAGCAACTTGCCAGCTAAATTAAAAAGATCGCTCGGCGAATTGAAAAGATATCCAGAAAAATCGGAAAAAAAGGATAACTCTGTCGTGTTCAATCATACGTGCTTGAATAATGACTTGCTGCCAATATATATATATATATATATATATATATATATATATATATACATATATATATATATGATAGCAAAAGTACTCTCGTTAACTGGGTTCAAAAACAGCCTACAGAAAACGGACTCTGATTTATTAAAGTATGATAGGTTATGAAAAGAAAGGGTTGTAAAGAGATAGCTTCGAATTTGGGGGTATCAAAACCAAAGAAAAATATGATGAAAGTAAAAATAAAATAGATAAACCACATAATTTATTATACCATACCTCTTCACACTGAAACACTTATAATATTCTGTGCATCTATATTAAAAAAACCTTGTTAAACTTTGTGACATATTTCCATTCTATGGAGATCAGGTGCGAACGAACACCCTATAATTTTATTATACCATATTTCTTCAGACTGAAACATAATTATCAAAGTATACTTACGCAGATAGATATGAAAAGGCTTTATCAAAGTTTGTGCCTATTTTCATTCTATGTAGGCCAGGCGCAAACGCAGACCACACAATTTTATTATACCATCCCTATTTAAGTTAAAACATACTTATATAGGAGCCTATTCGTGACCAGACACACATGCACACATACACACAGACATTCAGGTTCATATTATATATATATATATATATATATATATATATATATATATATTTATGATTGCAACGTCTTGTCAGACGAGTGCCACTCCCTCAGACACTGGAAGTTCATGAGCCCGAAAAAAGACGTATGGTCCTGCCAGCGAATTCACATGCTCAAGCAGACATGACACTAAAGACGGTTATTGTTATACATATATATATATATATATATATATATATATATATATATATATACACGCACACACATAACTACATGCGTACATACACAATATGCACACATACATATACATACACACACATGCAAACATAAACAAGACGTTCATTGGTATACATACCTATAAATATATACATGCATACATACATACGTACATGTCTATAAGCATACGCTCATATATACATATACATACACAATGCATAATACACAAACATACATATACATACCCACATTCATACATACACATATACATACATATACATCCACATATACAAATACATACACACATATACTTACACATACATATACGTACACATATGCACATAAATATACATACACTTACCTACATATACATACACATCCATATATATACATTAATACACATGCATACATACATGCACACATACAAATACATATACATACACACCTGCATACATACACATACATGCATATACACACATACATGAATACAAACATTTATAAATGTATATATGTACACACACAAACATATACACATAGACACATATACATACATATACACATAGATATAAATACATATAAACTCACATGTACATATATAAATATACACACACATACATATATAAATATACATACACATATACATACATAGAAACATATAATGATGGCAGAATAATTGTTACATGCATCCAGCATTACAGGCGTACACACGTCACAGCTTTTTTATCGCCACAGGACTTTTTTTTTATAATAGACAAATACCTGAGGGAGTATCTATACAAAGATGGTGTTACAGAGTTTTAGCTTTGTACGACAGCTAAATCTCTTTCTCGGTTCAAAATGTTGACATCCAGCAACAAGCAAGAGCAAGATAGCCAGCAACAAGTCAAACTGCAGACCAGCTTAATGCGGGTACTGGTCTCCCGCTTTTTTTTTTTAAATAAAAAGTTTGGTTCATGGGACGAAACTACGGGGAAATTTGAAGGCGTTTTTGAAGATTATAATACTACTCTAGGGTAAATATTTTATGACAACTGGTAAAAAATCACTTACGTTTTAAAACCAATACACTCTGCCTATATTTATATTTATATATATAGTGTCCTGGTAGACTAGCTTATGTTATGCTGCTTTTAAATGAATTTTGCTTGGAGTATTTTGCTTTGTTCTGTCCCTTGTGGTCTTGCCAGGCCACTAATATATATATATATATATATATAAGAGAGAGAGAGAGAGAGAGAGGGGGGAGTAAGCAAGAGAGATAGCGTGAATAAAAAAATTGTAGATTAATAAAAAGTGCATAGACTAAACTGTACAAATAACGTACAGAATGTTAGGTTTTATGTATTAGTTAAAAATATATTTTTTAATTTTTGTACTATTTGGACAAGTGGAGTAACGGATAAAATCCTTTCTAATAATCAGTTCTAATCGACACTCTACTGAGGGTTTCTACCTTTAAAAATACAATTGTGAATAAGTCAAAATTTCTATAATACCTGGACATAGCTGACAAAACGTTAACACGCTGCTCCCTGTATAACATGAAGAATGTTAAACAGCATACAAATAGTGGGGCCTTAATTAATAGATATAAATTTACTTAAAGGTAAATCATTTGAGCTATTTTCAACTTGCGGCCTATTAGAACAAGTAAAATGATTTTTATCTCGTATATAACTCAATACAACATTAGGGAAATATTTTCACATGTATTTTGTGAGATTAAAATATATATGAAAAACACTTAGTCTAGCAGTATTAAATCTGATGTTTTAGTTTATGATTAATAGTTCGTATTATTTAAATTATTCCGTCTAATGGTTTCACCTCACAACGTTTCAGCTGAATGCCTCAAGCTTCTTCAGGGGTACTTTGAGGTTCAACCTCAATGCGGCCAAAATCAAGAAAAACAATCTGAATTATTTAAGACCTACCCAGTCATGACGTACGGAATGAAAGCATGTTACGCGCCGATTAAATAAAGTGTTCCATTCAGAATTCCGTGCAGATTAAAAAGTTCGACGGAAAGATTCCCGAGTTTCACAAGATACACCAGAATCCGATCGTAGTTTACATCGGTAGAAACGTTGTAAGGAGAACACTAAAGATGAGAACAGTCTTTCAAATAAGACATAATATAAAGTTTTAAAATGTGTGAATTATTTTTGTGTGATATCCATTTATTTTGTCATTTCCCTGTATGTTTTAAAACGAGTTGACTGTGTTAAAGCTATGTAAGCATAATCTAATTTGGTACATATTTGGCAAATACTCTATTTGCTTTACGACATGCATCAATCTGAAAAACTACATTGAAATATGTTATCATGAATTATTATTATATGATTACGAAGTTTTATTTTTATTTTTTGCATTTACGGAAACGAGCCCTACAGCGTTTTTAATAAATTTAAAAAGGTGAACCATATTTTGCAGCAATCTTGATTTGATACAAATACACAGGAACGTTGCTCTTGGTTTGGCTAAACAATAATAACATGCTATTGGTCTTTTTGATGCAAAGGTGTATATTGTTCCTGCGACAATCGCTTTTTCTTTGGCCGGCGGCGTCTGACTTAGTAATCGTGATGATCTTATTTCAAAGATGCTTTTCATTTCAATGTTTTTGTGTCTCGCTTTGCGAGTGCCATCATTAATATATTGTAATCAGACAGGATCTGCCTACAAACAAAGTTCAAAGATAGAATAAAAAAGGATATGTCTGCAAGCCCAGTTCTAGTAGCCTCGATTTCTTGTTATATCCCTTCTCAACAGAATGTGAGCTTGTTGCAGGTAATTCCCAACCTTTAAACCGTGTATCTATTCATGGTTAAACATTGCTTGTATTATCAAAGCAAGCTTTTGTGATGGACGTATTATTAAGGTGCCACTTACATCTTTGCAGCGTTTTCTACTTCCTTGTGCTCTCTGCTTTTTAGTCAAATTTCGCAAATAATAGTTATTTGCTGATAGCGATGTCACGTCCTTCTCGGAATGTTTCCAAGGATGTTCCAGGCATAGTCTGCTTTTGTCAAGCTGTATTCGATATCCTTTATTCCTAACACCATTTTATCATCGAATAAAAGACAACTAAAACTCAAGACTACATGTTTTTTTTTGTCTTTTTGTGCAGTGGAAATGGTGTCAATATGAAAACGTGGAGTCAGCATTTTTGTCCTGTTATTCAACCCCTTTCTATGAGCGCGCATTAAGCAGCTCGTTAACAAATTGTATAATTTAGAAAAGAAGAAAAATCCAAATTGTCGCGCTCACAAAATTTCGAAATTTGCTAAAAGTTTTTTCATCAGCACATCCTTCGGCATTTATCTTTGTATATTCGACTTTGTATAGCCAAAGAAATTCTCACTAACTTAACAGTCACCATTCATAAAAATATATTTGCATTAAACTAATCAAACACCAAAGACATTTAAGAAACTGACTTCTCATCCACGTCCTTATGTAGAGTAAAGAGTTTTGCTTGGGTTTTCTTTCTGCAGCCTTATAATTCGTGTTTCCCTTAATTTGTTCTTTAGTCCTCATATTCCATGCATCATAAATCTGACAAAAAAGAAAAAAATGCTGATTTCTTGATCGGGATCTATTCGATTTAACATTTAGAAGTTAGAAAGTTTTTGAGCTTGCTGTACTGTTTTAACTCTTTGCATCAAGTGACTTCATGCATTATCTGGAGCGATTTCAATTACAAAATTAATCGCATGAATTATACTGACTTTTACATAAACTGTGGTTTGACCAAAAAAGATTGGATTAGATGATTTTCATCTTATTTATAAATTGACACACACAAACAGATACACACACAACGTCCAGATAACACTTTTTCATACGATCTTTATTCAAAATGTAAAACAAAGTTTTCGACTGAGAAATTGGAAGATCTACGAAGACGGGAATGATACTATTAAAACGAGCAATATTTTTTGATTCAGAACGTCGCAACAATTCTGAATGCAATTTTGCCAGAAATTAAATTACGTATCTTTTTTGTAACGCACTTCCATGACAATCGTTGCTTTCTCAAAGTCTCACACTGTCAATATCTGCAATAGAGAGATAAAAACAGAAAATCGTGAATGCGTCAGTTCAATCATTATTTTCAATCCCGTCCGATCCATTGCTGCTTAAGACAAAATACATAGAGCCCTAGCAAAGCCGGGCTAGATTGCATATATAATAGAAGTCTGGAATGAAATCTTCTTTTCTGTTATTTCAGATAATTTAAAAAAGTTTAAATCATAGTAGAAATTTTAGTACCGCTCTCCTATATACATACACACACACATTACGCCAACTAAAAAAAGTGCTCTTTATATGCGTGGTTGCCAAAGAGCACTTCTTTAACAGTCCTCGTTTATATATATATATATATATATATATATATATATATATATATATTTACACACAAACAGACGTGCATATATATATACATATATATACATATATATATACATATATATATATATATATACATATATATATATATACTAGCAAAAGTACCCTTCGTTGACTAGGATCAAACAGAGCCTACAGAAAATGCACTCTGATTTATTAAAGTATAATAAGTTATGAAAAGGAAGGGCTGTAAAGAGATAGCTTCGAATTTGGAGGTATCAAAACCAAAGCAAAAATAAAATAGATAAACCACATAATTTATTATACCATACCTCTTCACACTGATACACTGATTTCACAATATTCTGTGGATCTATATAAAAAAACCTTGTTAAACTTTGTGACATTCTATGGAGGTCAGGCGCGAATGAACACCCCCATCATTTTATTGTACTATATTTCTTCAAACTGAAACATAATTATCAAAGTATACTTACGCAGATAGATATGAAAAGTGTTTATTAAAGTTTGTGCCTATTTCCATTCTATGAAGGCCAGGCGCGAACGCAGACCCTACAATTTTACTATACCATCCCTATTTAAGTTAAAACATACTTATCAAAGTATTATAATGTAAATCTATATCAAAAACACTTGTAAACGTTTTTTTTTTTCATTTTTAAATTTTTTATTTCCATAGTCTGTGGACAAGGCGCGAATGTTGATCCCACAATTTTAATGAACCCCCGTTCGGCCAGATCAAACATACCCATTCCTGATCCTCGATACATCTTCTATCATTATATGTAATCAGTTTTTTAAAATAGTCAGCAATATAGGAGCCTATTCCTGACCACACACACACACACACACACACACACACACACACACACACACACACACATTCAGCTTTATATTATAGATATGCTGCGATTACTAAAATATAAAAACATGCGCTAAACATTCTCTCAATCATCATGTTTAAATGAGGGGGGCATTAACAATGTGTATTTTTTAACATTATTTTATTATTCCGTGTTTTGGTTTTTCATTGAAAATTATGTTTAGATCATTGTAATAATGTTTTTAAATCAGTGAAATAGTTTTTACCGCGTTTCAGACGTTCTGTGAAGCGTCCTCTTCAGAAAGTATTTAAAATGTAAAATGTTTAGAATATACTTAAGATGGGTTAAAAATGTAAAAAAGCATTTTCGTAGTTCATTTGAAATGTTTCCGAGCGCTGGAAACATGTGTAAATGATTCTACTCTTCATTCGTATGTTCAAATTTTATTACTGGTTCGTTGGGGATGAACTCTCTCTCTCTCTCTCTCTCTCTCTCTCTCTCTCTCTCTTCTTATGTTTCTACTTATCTTTCTATTTTTTTTCTCATTTTTGTCCTTTTTTACTCTTACTTGAGTGGAGGTGAGGGCACGTTGATACTTGGTCAACGGGGTGCGTAGGGTAGGGTAGGGTAGGGTATGTGTGTCTGTGTGTGTGAGTGTGTGTGAGTGTGTATTTTCTTGTATTGGCTTGTAGAATGTGTGTTCTGTTTTATAGTATTATAAAGTTATTTGCTTCCCTACGAAGGTAACTGTGATCCAAGGTCGTTTCTAATGTGTGTGTGTGAAGAGTGGGGGAACTAGCTCCTTTGAAACAAGGGTAGAGGTGTTTTCATTCAATTTTGATACTTATTTTTTGGATTCGCAGACTTTTGTTTCAATCAATGACTGCCCGGGCATTCTTAATATTATGTTTATTTAGATAAAAAGGTATATTTATAAATATACGTAGGGGATTTTTGTTATTGTTTCTGTTTATTTGTCTCCCCATGTGGGTATGGCCAGACCCAGGATCGGTTCTTAGTGTAGGGAAGGTCTCGTTCCCCAGAGGGGAGGGAACACTTGGAGAGGTACAGGTATGGAAGGAAGGATGATAGTTATCTCAGTCATGAAGTATTTCTCCTCCACTGATTGAGGGTGGGGGGCGAGGTGTTGGAACAGATACTACACTATGGTTCTAGGTTTTTCCTAGTGTTGTTGGTTTCGATGTAAATTAGGGTTGGTATTGCTCAATGTGTTGCATTATATTAGAGACGGGTGCTGTGTCTGTGTGTGGCTGTATGCGTGTGTGTGTGTTTTAATGTGTTGGTTTTGATGTATGTGTGGGTGTGTAAATGTACGTGCATGCGAGTGTGCCTTGCATTTCATGTTTTTGTGTGTTGATATTAGGCTCTGTTTAGTTCGGGAGTGAATCTTGTTATGAAATTTTTTTCCTGTGTAAGTAAATAAAAGTAATTGTCTGCCTGGAAGATTGGCACTATTTTGAAGCTATTTCCACTGCACGTGTGTACGTGTTTTGAAACATAGAGGTGTCTGTTATCTGCAAGTTTGATGTTGCTCTTATGTAAGGCCACTCTATTGCTGAAGTTTTTGGTGGCGTCTATGTAGGATTTGTCGTATGCTTTGCATCTTAGTGCATAAACTACGTTTCTGGAGGTGCAATTTAGACTATTTTTTATTTTGAATGTTTTTGTTGAGTTTTTGAATGTGTATGTGGTTCCTTCTATTATTATGTCACATACTCCACATCGCGGTTTATTGCATTTTGTACCCCCTTTTGTAGTGTGTGGAACGAGTTCTGAGGAAGTTAGGATGTGTTTTAAGTTTTTGGGTTGGCGTTTGCTTTTTATTATTTTTGCTGTTTTAAGTAAGTTGTTTAGTTTGTCGTTCTGACTGAGAACGATAAGGTTTGTTGTTATTTGCGTAAATAGTTCTGGGTTGTTTGTGTTGTGTGTGGAGACGTATGCTAAAATTTGTTCTTTGTTGTGTTTTTGGGGTGTCTTATGCATATATATATATACATATATATATATATATATATATATATATATATATATATATATATATATATATATATATATATATATATATGCTATCTTGGCATCTTTATAAGTATCAAATCTCAGCGACTATTGGTCAGAATTTTACAAATAAACACCCGTTAGAAAGGTAATGACCTAAATTTTGTAGTGCGCTCTGTGACATTTACTCTTAAAATGGCACATTAAGGGTATCGTCCATCATTCAGAGCTTTATTTTTGCACGTGTTAGACCTTTTAGAAAAAAAAAGCAACCAATCATTAGATTTTTACAAACTATTGTTTTAAAAGACTTTGGCGTAAATCATGTCATAATAACTGTAATAGGGAAACATCTATTTTTTTGTGTAATTTTTTGTCATTTTTTTGTAAAATTTACAGATCACATTCTACAGTCATAAAATGTTTCAATCGTAGGTATTTGTTTTCCTGGTTTTGCATATCAATTACAAAATATCTGATATTTCCTCCTAAGAAATCTGGCTTTTACGGATAGAAAAGTAAATTTTCTAATATAATTTCAAATGATATAAAATAAAACAAACAAAAAAAATACTTCTCAACTTTCATTATATTAGTTCATTATATTATTCTTTTTATATTTATATGACATATACATCAATGATAACATATTTCTCATATAATATATCTCCCCCTCTTTGGAAGTAGTGTACAATTATAGATATCTCCAGCATAAATAATCCTTTAATAAACTCTGAAATTTAATCCTGTACTTTCACCTAACAATATAATAAACAATAAAATCTCCTTTATTCAGAAATAAGCGAGAATGTTATATCACAGGGAATTATTTTCGTATTCACCGTGTTTGCTGAACATATTTTTAGCTTGAACTAACAATTTTCGGACATTATGCTTTCACAGGAAATTAACTTTTCTACAGTTACACCATCATTTTATATTCTGCCCAATGTCGAAATACGGGTATTGTTTGTACTAAATATACGTTTAAACATATAAAAAGTAGTATTTCATTTGTCCAACTCCCCCAGTTTAATATCTTGTCTTATACAAAACGATACAGAAATTAAAAATGAATTGAATTTGTTTAGATGATTCTGTGATTTTGTGGTTAACGACAAGGGCTGAAGACCTGTGTGTTTCAAGTTCGAATCGAGTTCGTTCCACAAACATAACTTTCATTTCATGTAAGCTAACTACTCATAGTTCCTCTTGTAAATACCCAATCATTCTAGAAAAGAATTCTTACTAAAAAATTACTAAAGAAACCAATGCCAACAATAGAATAAAGCCAGAGCGAATTCAGTCAGATTTATATTTTATTTCTGTTGAACGTAGTTAAAATTTTTAACTGTAGAAATGTCCGTTTAAAAAAGATTTGGATGCCAAAGATCTCTGTGGAGATTTCAATCCAGTCGATCCATCAATTGGCTTTATCTAATTGAAAGATGCGTCAATTTTCGAAGCGCTTAACTTCCGTCAGTCCCATTTGAATGCTGTACATGTTTCGTAACACTTGGTTCGACTTCCCTAAAACGGCTGATTCGTGACATGCTCCAAGCTGAAACATCCCTGCATATTGTTCGCGAAGTTGTTGCTGACTTCCTTGGTCGCCTCTTGAAACTAACGACAATGTCACGCGCGAACTGTTTAGGTGTTAAAAAGACTTTCCTAAGTTGCATTTCACGACACAACTTTTCGATACCGAATAACAAAATTACTAAAATGCTGAGGTCACCATAAAATAACTTTTAATGTCATAAATCGCATAAAATAAGCCCAATTCAAATAAATTAAATAAATTGAAACTATAATATTTTGTTAAGTTTTTGTTAAATTTTAATGTCGATATGTTTCTGAATTTTGGAAATGAGAATTGATAATGATTGTATTATTGACGAAACTGATATGTAAACGATTAAATTAAGTTTTAATTAAACTTCTCTATTTGAGTAGAGATATTTCTATTTTGTTATTGTATTACTTTCTTGGTCAACAAAAATCTCGCCACTATCATTAATATTCCTGTGTAGGTTTAGGGTGAATTTAGAAGCTTAGGTTTCATTAGGTTATTATAGATATAATCAATTTCTTTGTCTATTTCCTATATATAGATGGTGGAAGTGAGAAAGCATGGCTTTGGAAGTCTTTTTACCCGAATAAAATATTCAGCATGTTAAAAATATACCATTTGTTGTAAAAATCTAATGGAAAAACATATGAAGAAGATGGTGGGGACAGGATATTTTTATGGACACATAAATCGGGAAATTGCCTTCCCACTAACGAAACAGCTGTAATGGAAAAAATCCAGGAAATAAACGAAGGTTATAAAAAAGAAAACGCGAGTCTTTGAATTTTCAACACAATTTTGCACTATATATATATATATATATATATATATATATATATATATATTTATATATATATGTCTGTATATGCATATGTATATATATACATACAATGTTCTCCAAGAACGCACGAGTTAAAATAAGCTCAATCATTTACTCAACAAATTTACAAACGTAAAACCGTGCACCATCCTATATATAAGAAAACAATAGAATTTGTGCTTTTTTTACATAGAATACACCACTTATCAAGGCCAGCAGCCACTCGAGGATACGGGTTAAATAATGCACAGTAGTCAATGGGGCAATGTCGTAGTATTTAGTAGTAGTGAGACTTTGGTGAATTGGCTTATTTAAGGGAAAATGCTCATCAAGAACTTGTTTACGTTGGACTTGAAAACGACCATATTTCAGGCAGCTGGACAGCAGGCAAACGCGAGAGAGTTCCACAGGTGTGCAGTTCTAATAAAGAAGCTTTGTTCATGGAATCTACGTTTAGATTTAGACACAGATAAACAGAGGAGGGAATTATTGGTAGTGTTTTCAGCCAAACGAGTGTTTCTCGTGATGTTTGGCGAGAGGGGGCCATAGTTCGGAGCTCGGTCATGAAAGTAACGATAAAGCAAAGACAGGTTCGCAACGTCTCTTCTGTGAGAAAGATGTTGCAAAGAAGAGAAAATGGCATCTCCTACTAGGCTACGAAGTTTATTTTCAACTCTTTCAAGGCAGGATAAGCTGCTTCTAGCAGCTCTTGCCCAGATGTGGCAACAGTGCTCAATTCTTTGACGTACCTGGTTCTTATATAGGTAGAAAATCGCATCAGCAGTGAGATATCTACTGAATTTATTTAAGGATACCACCATTTTCCCAGCGACCCTCCAAAGGAATGTGATGTACGCGCCTCATTTCAGGTCAGGAGTAACGGTCAAGCCCAGAAACCTATCAAATCATGGAGCCTCCCCAAGACGGAGCCATTCACTTCAATTTATGCCAGATGGGGATCAGAGTGCTCATGATATAAAGATAAAAGCTTCATTTTAGACGCTACCTAATTCCCCATTTTTTCACGTGATCAAAATTAGAGGACAGAGGGTATCAGAGAGAACTTGAGCGTTTACGAGCTTTGATGTACTGCCATAGAGTGTAACAAACCGGTTCTCGCTGGATTATCGAAGTTAAGCAACGTATAACCTGGTCAGTACTAAATGGGTAACCATTTGGGACTTCCGGGCGCTGTATGTGCTCTCCGCTTATTTCGTCCTGGACTCTTTCTTGCTACTGGACTCAAAAAGTGCTGATGAAGGAAAGGTGTGGCGAGAGTTTGTGCAACTCTTGTCTCACAATTACATGCGCAACTGCTCCTACAGGGGGGTATCCGCTGTCTTTCGAGACTAAACGGAGGCATCACTATATAGGACTGCATATGTATAAGTAGATAGCGATAGATACCAAGAGGGAGAGAGAGAGAGAGAGAGTAGAAAAGATATAGAGAGAAAAAGAGAGAACAAAAATATTCCAGGGCAAAAGCAAAAACGAATAACAGAGAAAAAATAAGTAAGTAAGTATAAGAAATAAAAGAGAAATTTAATTTCCCTAGAAAAAGTTTAGAAAGTGTAAAAGTTTCCTTTTGTTTTCTAATACAAATGTATGTGGGCGACCCTTGTGTACATTGTCCCGACCCCCTGGCGCTGATTGAGCCGTCATCGTTACATTTCACTTGTCTTCTTGTCAGTTTTGCTTTACCACACACCACACCAAAATGGAATATACAAGATAGATGCAGAGACTCGATACAGACACTGCTTTTACTGTCAGCCAAGGTTGTGCTGGTAAGCATCCTATTTGCAAGGATATCGCGTCCGTTGCACTTCCGGTAATATAGTAATGGAATTGACAGCAGCAATGGAACACCAGCAGCCTTCGAAATTGAGACGGCGAGATGTCTTTGCGCATGTGCGAATCAAACCCATATTGACACCCGACTAACGGCTTACAAAACAACACGTCCTGCTATCACCCCATTTAGCACAAGGTTCAACAAGTTATTACAAGCTTACGCAAACGCACATTTGTTTTAAGAAAATAAATATAGGTGTATATATGTATATATTTCTTTTATTAGCTCCAGTAACACACACATACACACACACATACACACACACACACACACATATATATATATATATATATATATATATATATATATATATATATATAAGGTCTACTGTCCGCTGCATCTTATAGTAGACATTGCCCCGACTGAGATTAGCAGTCGTAGTAAATGTGTCCTTGTTATACACAAAGTTTTTAAAACTATAAGCAAATTATCTCTACAGAAGTACAACTTAGTTGTTGTGGCGGAACTTGTATGTTGAAATCAAATGGACTATCCATTATTATCATATACATAAATTTATATATACATCCGAAAATCTCTACGTGCATCAATCTACGTTTCAATCTTAATCATCCTGTCAAGGGTTAAACAATAGGTTAGATTTCCATGTGTTTCGTTGTGATGCTGGTGCATGAAAAACAACTTGGTATTAGGAGTTAAAAGTGTTGTTCCAAGTCAAAAAAAATGTCATATTGGTAAATAGAATGTGAAAAATAAAGACTTAAAAGGAGAAGAGATAGTTAAGAGGATGCAGAAAAAAATTATACATAAAAAATTATTCAAACTATTTTCTATTAATTTTTCACACAAAATTGAGCCAATAAAGGTTGCCATGTTGTATAAGTTACAAAACAGACAATAATTTCTTGCAGCTTTCTCGTAGCGAACAAAAGAAAATCTAAACCAAACTCTTAAGGAATGTAACCATAGACGCTATACAACGATATCTCTTGCGTAACGTAATCGAAACCTGTAAAACGATGACGTAACATGACACGATTTGATTCATCAAATATTCCAAGCAATTAAAGCATTTCCTCTACTAAGAGGGATTATAAATACTGACTTTAAATGCTCATATAGCGTTGATTTTTATAGATTAATCCAATTTTGTGCCTCTGTGTTTTACAAAAAATCAGTTTTATTTTATTGTAGTTATTGATTTTTACACTTAGGCAATCTATGGCTGTGTTTCCCGGGATTGTTTTTACTTTGTTTTTGTATATGTAATTAGTTTTTAAAAAGGGAAACAAATATATCAGAATATAAAAAAATAACACTGGAAATGTAGGATACTGTGATGTTGAAATGATGAGGAAAACGATAGGCATAAAAGTGAATTCATATTTAAATTTACATAACACTTCTGTTATTTACTGACCTGATTCCGTTTTCCTGTTGTGTTCTTATGTAGTTTTTATGCCATTATTTTGGTTTATTTTCTTCTTTTTTTACATGGAGGTCACCATTTATCAATGCTCAGAAGCCACCCCGGGATAAGAATTATTGTGTGTACAGTAATCAATGGGATAGTATCGTAGTAATAGTATTGGAGATTTGATAAAGTGTCATTACTTAAGGAGGCGGTTCATTTGTTTGTGTTGGACTTGAAGACATCCAAGTTGAAGTCGGGAGGGAAACAGGCAAGCGGCAGAGAGTTTCACATGCGTTCACTTCTAAGAAAGACGCTTTGTTCATTGAATCTACGTTTGGATTTAGGCACGGATAAAGAGGGGGGGAATTATTGACGGTGGTTTCAGCTAGTCGGGTATTTTTTGTGAAAGATAAGCGAGTGGGGACTAGAGAATGGAGCTCAGACGATCACTTGCCATGGAAATAACGATAAAACAGAGACAGGCTCGCAACGTCTCTTCTGTGGGACAGAGGTTGCAGGGAAGAGAAAAGAGCATCCCCTACCAAGCCACGAAGTCTATTTTGTACTCTGTCAATGCAGGATAGGCTGTTTTTAGCAGCTCCTGCCCAGATATGGCAGCTGTACTCCATCCTTGGACGTACTTGGCTTTTATATAGATAGAAAATTGCATCAGTAGTGAGATATCTTCTGGAGCGATAGAAGTATCCCACTATTTTCGCAGCGATCTTGGCCACAGACTTGATGTATGTGTTCCCTTTCAGATCAGAAGTAAAGGTCAAACCCAGAAGCTTATCAAAACATGGGGCCTCCTCTAGGTGAGAGCCATCCATTTCAATTGATGCCAGAGTGGTATCAGAGAGCGTTTATGATGGAATGATAGGAGCTTGATTTTAGATGCATTAAAGGTAACCAGCCACCTCTTTCCCTACTGACAAGCCCGTTCCAACGCAGGCATCCTCACTGTAATCTCTGAACGGATATACCATTCACTGGACAAAGCAGAGGAGGGCAGAGCTGTAGCTCTATATATATTAAAGGCTTTTGACAGGCTATTCCATGAGGGTCTCCTCAGGAAAATTAAATCATATGGTATCACTGGTAGAATACTTAACAAATTAAATCATTCTTAGATCAGAGAAAAATACAGGTTGTCCTCGACGGTCGTACATCTAAGCAATATGATATAAATGTGGGAGTGCCTCAGGGGTCTATCCTTGGACCTCTATTGTTCCTAATATTTAGCAATGACCCCCCTGACAAAACTGCCTCTGAGATTGGTATATATGCTGATGACACCACACTCTATAACAGGCATGACTGGAAAACAAATAAACACATAATTAAAAAAAATGGTAAAAACACTAGAGGATGACTTCGTATCTGTAGTGGAATGGAAACAAAAATGAATGGTCAGATTCAGTGCTGCTAAGACTAAACTGATTTCCTTCAATAATTACAAGAAACCTTCTCTTCCACCAATAGCAATGGCCAGTGACTCCCTATCTGAGAGTACATCTTTCAAACTGCTTGACCTAACGTTCACAGGAAACATGAGTTGGAACAATTACATTGAAAACATTGCCAGGGCTGTTGCGAAGAAGGTAGGCTCTCTCTACCGTGGTAGAAAAATTACTGACACCTGAAAGTATCCTGTAACTCTATAAGGCTACCATTCGCCCATGTATGGAGTATTGCTGTCACATTTAGGCTAGCGCATCTGCTGCTAGTCTCTAGATCACAAGGTTCAAAAGAGAGTCGCCAATCTGATAGGCCCTGAACTGGCATCTAAGCTTCAGCCTCTGTCCCATCGACGAAACGTTTTATCCCTCTGCATGTTCTACAATTATTTTAATGGTGAATGCTCTGACGAACTGCAGACACTAGTGCCCTCACGACGTAAATACCCCCGACAAACCCGACAAGCAGTTAAATCCCATCCCTTCACAGTAGAGATCCCTAGATGCAAGAAAGACTTTTACTCCATTAGTTTCTTCCCCAAAACCGTTAGACTCTCGAATTCCATTCCAGGTCCCTGCTTCCCAAACTGTACTGACATGCAGAAGTTCAAGTGTAACGTGAACCAACATCTTGCTGCCCAAATCCCTACATAGTGCCCCAGTAGTTGCTGCCCCAGATAGTAGTCCCCTACACCAAAGTGGCACAATGTACCTTGTTTGGGGTGAAAATGTAAAAAAAACAAAAACAAAAAAACACGCGCTCAAGATCTGAGGAGAGAGAATCAGAGCGAACATTTACGGCCTTTGATGTGTTGCCATAGATAGTCGTGTCATCAGCATAGATGTCAATGAATGATTTAAGTATGTGTTTTTGGAGATCATTAATGTAAATCTAGACGAGAGTTGGGCCCAGGATGGACCCCTGAGGGACTCCAGCATTAATACTGTGGGCCTCTGATTTCAGCCCATCAACCTCTACTCTTATGAGCCTATCAGAGAGATGATTTAATGATTGAGAAAACATTTCCAGTCATACCGTAGCTGGAAATCTTGTGAATTAGGTCTTTATGCCATACCTTGCCGAAGGCCTTTGATATGTCAAGAGACATTGCCCTAGAAATTAAGCCTTTGTCGGGAGATTCACTTATCCTATGAGATATAACCGTTAGCACATCTGCTGTAGATCTAGCCGAACGGAAACCATATTGCGTGTCACTAAGAAGGTTATTTCTGCTGAGGTGGTTGACTACTTCTCTATTTAATATGGATTCCAACAACTTACTCATGACATACAGGAGACTTATTGGTCTGTACTGAGAGGGAGATGAGTTATCACCTGAGTTCTTTAATACAGGACACACTGATGAGGTTTTTAGGGTGTTGGAAAGCACTTCTCCTTAAGGCAACGCTTAAACAGTTTCGTATGTATGGGGGCAAGTTCTGGTTGAAGCTTTTTTAACACTATAATTGGGATGCCGTCAGGGCCAGTTGCTTTACTGGAATCAAGGTTCTTGATTAGCTTGGCGACCTCATGCACATATATTTGTATGTTACATTGCGTGTTGTGTGTTGTAGGAGGAAATACGGGGAGTTGATGGCCTTCGTCGCATGGGGTAGAATTTGCTGCAAAGTTCTTGGCAACTAGTTTGGCCTTGTCGGATGCTGACAAGATGGCCTCTGGTCCATTGATAATGGTTGGGATAGAACGCACGCGTCTGTTCAGGATCCTCTTTGGTATTTGCCAGACCTGGTAGGAACTACTCTGGATTAAACGGATTGAGCATGTAGTTCTCTTGCATTTTTTATTACTTTTTTACAGTCGTTGTTGGTGGTCCTAAAAGCAGCTTTAGTCTCAGTGCATCTATTACGTTGGGAGCTATAGAAAAAGTTATTTCTGTGCGCGATGGCAGCAGCACATTCAGGGGAGAACCATGACTGGCTGTTAGTTTTTTGGGGGAATTATTTGGATCGTATGAATTGGTCTATGCCTACAAGTAACCATTCGGTCAGGTCTGATACTATAGAGAACACACCCTTTTTAAACATTAAATGCAGAGGTAGATCAGATATAAATGTGCGGAAGCTATCCCAGTCCGTCATTGAGTATCGGTATACAGTACGGTGGAAAGGTACGTCTGTAGACTTATTATATTTCATTTTTATCTTAACTGATACAATTCAGTGGTCACAGTATCCCAGAAGAGATAGAACGGAACATGCGCATAGCCCAGGGGAAGTGGAAAGAAAAAGACCTAGAAGGCTTTCGTACTGACCAGTAGTATCGGGCACACGGGTGGTCTCGCGAACAATCTGAGTGAGATCATAGGCAATGGCAAAATCATGACAGAACCTCCCCTCATCATCAGTCTTATTTGAGTGGGTACGCCATTCCATATTATGGACATTGAAGTCACCGCAAATGTGAATGTTCGCCGAGGGATGTGCAGACAGGATGTGATCAATTTTCTCCGATATACTCTTAAAGATAGTAACTCCGCTGTTGTGGGAGCGATAGAGGGCAAATATTAATGCGGCGGTGTAAGCAAGTGCAACCCGGAAGCACATATAAGGTAAATTAGGGTCTGCTCTGTAGACATCCGTGCCACACGGGACGTTATCTTTAATGTAGGCACATATTCCATGTCCATAGCGATCTTGGGGGTCAGATTTAGATGTTAAGTTAGAGTATTCTTTAATTAGGAACTAGGGAGGTGGTCGGCCCTATTCCAGTTTCGCTTAGAAAGAATATGTCCGGTTTCGTCCCCTGTAATTGGGTTTCAACCTCTGGAATGTTGGAACGTAGATCCCTGATGTTGCAGAAGGAGACATGGTAGTAGAGGTCTACGTTAGAGGATGGGGTTCTAGGTTTATTCGTGTTTTTTTTTGTTGAGATATTTCATGTTGAGGATTTCGGAATTTGTGGGACAGGTCAGCATACTTGCTTAGAGCAGGACAGAGATGGAAAATAAGAGAGAAAAGACGGGATTTTTTTCGTAGCACACGATAAGGTAAAGCCGTAAAAATTACCCACTAGTATGGCATCAAGAGGCCCCACCAGAGACTACTGCATGGTCCAGAATCCATTCACCAAATGGCAATACAGCAGTCCCAGTACTTGGCACCTGCTGATAGAACAGCCTCCTTAGTGGTTAATCCGATGTTCGGGTCCCTGACTATCAGGCGGTTAACGTCAGCCCGGATGGAAACGTTTACCTCCAGCACCCTTACTAGTGACATGGCCGCAAGGATAGACATAGAGACAGAACATTTCCTACATCTCAGACTACTGTTCACGAAGTACTACCGACCTGGGAAGCAGCCTTTTCTTCACCATTTGTCAGAAACATCACTCATTGGAAATGAGGACTGAGGGACATAAAAGGAAAAGCGAGAGTTACTGAAACTGTCGATAACACATCCACTGCATTATCTACTCTCCATTAAAAAATAATTTAAGAAAATAGTATATAAAAATAAAAAAAGGTAAGGGGGACTTAATAAGTCCTTTGCCTCAATTCCCAGTTTAGGATAGTACTTGAAGATAGTCTCCTCTCCCATATTTTTTCCGTGGAAGTTTTTCTTATAACTCGAGTTAGAAACTTCGACCTTCACCTCATAACTAAGTTCCAATGATGGAACTTGTGAAGTCGGCTTACGTTTTTAGATTGGAGAATCTCATTTAAGGATTGCTATAAATTCATTTCCATTTAAACTGTATCCTTCGATATTAGTCTGCTTCTTTGAACCTCTTTCTTCCCATGCAACTTTCTTTCTCTTCTGGTGTCCAATCAATCTGAGATTCGTCTGTATTAATAGATGTGCTATAGACTGCACTTGATTCCGTCGTCAATCACTGATGTTGCTATACGAGGACCGTTTCAAAAATAATGCTTAAATAATTCTTGAAAAAGAGAAATGTATTCTCGAAGTTATCAAAGACTGGTTATATTAAACCATACTGGTTATATTAAACAGTAAGTCTATATTTATAATTACAGGAATCTTAAAACTAAATAGATGTACGAAGATTTACAACAGTAATAAGATCTTTGTTCATTCATCTGTTTTTGTTTTGTTTTTGTTTTTTTTTGCTCATAAGTCACGTCATTAAACACTGTGGTGTTTTACATTACTGGAAGCTTTCTCATACACTTACATATTTATGCACTTTTAAAATATCATTGGTATTAAATATTAACTAAAATATTTTGTATGGGTAAACCGTAACGTTTTCAATAGCAACATATTGCTCTTAAACTTTAAATAATTTACATAACAGATAAAACATAATCATAGCTTTATTAATATAGATAAAAGCAAAGGCAAGAATAGCTAATCAAAAACAGAAACTTTTCCACGCTAACTGCATTTCAGGGCAATAAGAGCATACATTAAATCATCTAATATATAAAAGGCTGTCTGTATGTATCCATATTTTCAAACTAAAGAAGTCGCAAAGCGGCGGTAGGGGCCTCAAATGATTATATTTTTTACGAGCTGTCATTTTATGGATGTTTAGCCGGTTTAAATTGTTTTTAAGGGGGTCAAAAGTGGGCCAAAATTTAAAAACTCATTAAACATTTTATACATTCATCTTTGTTTATTTTTATTTTTTATTCGGTTTGTATATGTGTCATGTTGCCACCAGCAAGCTTTGAATGCTGGAGTTTCGATTCTAGCTAATGGCCCCCAAATACATTTTTTTTTACTTTTGAAATGACGACACTGTAATGATATATACGAAATCTGGACAAACTAAAATATCATATTTAAACGTATTTTACATCCGAACAAAGCGGCTTCCTCGCTACTCTAATTTATAAAAGGCTATATGTATCTGCCTGTCTGTCTCTTTTCATATTTTCAAACTCAATTTCTCTCGAAACTAAAAGTCACAGAGCGGCGCTACGGGCGTCAAATAACTTGTTTTTTATGGATCGTTCTTATACGAGTCGTTAGTCTGTGAAAATGGATTTTAGGAGGAAAAAATGTGGAAAAATTGAAATAAAATCGTTATACATTTTGTACATTCATCTTAGTTTATTTTTACTTTTTAATTTTTAATCAGTTCATATGCATTTGACGTTGTTACAGTAGTAACGGCAACAGCTTTGAATGCTACAGTTTTGCTTTCGGGTTCGATTCTAGCTGATGGCACCCAAATACTTTTTTATACTTGAAATCACGACTCATATATACGGAATCTGGAGAAATATCATATTTAAGCGTATTTTACTATAGGGCAATACGGACGCCCCCCAACCTGCCCGCTAGTATAAATATAATAACATATTAATACTAACAAAATTATGTTAATGAGGAAGTTTCCTAGAGTCAAGAATCACATATATCCCCAGTCAAACGAGAAGATATTTTACTAATATAAGTGTTAGATTATCCTCATTGTGTTATCATAAAAAATCACGTAATTCTTTTCCTGGGATCCAGAAATACTAAAAGGCGCTAGAAAGGTATACTATAACATATTTAAATCGGTTGCTGTTCTCAGCTACTTTACTAACTCAGAGTTTGAACGGTAAAGGAGAACTTTAATGGAATATTCGAATATCTATGTACCTTATTTACAGATCACGTGTTAACCATCGAGATACAAATATAAGTAAACTTTTTGAATTATAAAAATAGTCTAATCGTTTATACCTCACGTGCATGGGAGTTCATTAAACTAAATATTAGCCATACTAAAACATTTACGCACCAACATTAATACGGATGGGATATTTCGTTGATAAGTGATATTGTGGATTCTAAGGTCTCGGCTTGATGATGTTAAATTTCCAAAGAAATCACAAATGAAGACGCCATGTACATATGTAGCCAGTTATGTTTGCATAAATAAAACTATTATAGATAATATATATAGCCTGAAGCCTGAAGAATCCTAGAGTGGATGAAACGCGGAATATTCAGTGTAGCTTAATCGCTATATACATTTTATAACTTACTATATATATATATATATAACTATCTATATATATAAAAATGTAAATTTGGTTCGTTAAAAGTGAATAAAACCATATTTCTACGTTACCAATTTATTTGAAATTTTCAGACAACCCATCTTTAGAGTCGAGGGATGTTTTTATGTTGTTAAAATAAATTTACCTCGCGAATTATAAAAATATATTAAATAAAATAAAAATATTTTTCGGAAATGCAGAACTATGTTCCATTTTATTTCCGGTTTGCGGGCAATTCACGACGATTTGACGATTTCGAAATTCGAATTCGAAATGTAATTCTGGGTGCGTTCGTTATCAATAAAACCATATTTGTACATTACCAATTTATTTGAAAGCTTCAGACAGTCTATAAATTACCATCACAAATTATAAAAATATATAAAATAAAATAAAAATATTTTTCTTACATGCGAATCTGTGGTCAAATTTTATTTCCGGTAGAATGCACGTGGGAATGATTTCACTACGATTTGACGATTTGGCATGACAACATTTTCAGTGTTACATCGCTAAGTATAATAGGCATCTCTTATTTTTACATTTTTTATTTCATTTGTTTATCCAAAATCTCTCTATATATAAATGTAATGTTTGGTTCGTTAAAAGCGAATAAAATCATATTTCTACGTTACCAATTTAGTCAAGGAATGTTTGCATGTTATTAAAATAATTTAACATTGCGAATTATAAAAATATTAAATTAAATAAAAAATATTTTTCGTAACTGCGAGATTTTCGCCATTTTATTTCCGGTAGAAATTAGCCTTTCACTTATTGAGATAAGTATTATTTGTATTAATTTTTATGATACTCATGCAGAGAGTGATCCGTGCTGAAATAATGTTATTATTTAAAAAGTCATTCTTAACATGGGGAGGGGAGGATGTTTTGTACCTATTCTGTCAATTACAATTGAATAAAAAAGCATATCGTAAAACTTTAATTAAACGTGGAAATATGATTTAAAAGATAGCGCGGATCGCTCTCTGCATTAGCATCATTTTTATTTATTGCGGACTATTATTCTCATCTTTATTAGTTGTTGTTTCACGACTTTTCGGCCAACTATTCCTCTGGCCTTCATGAAAAGAAGTAAGTCCTTTTAAAATGTTCAGTAACTTTTTCCTTTTATTATTCTTAAAGAGTAAAACTTTTCTTATTCATGAAAAGAGTTAAGCCTACGTAAATAAATAAATGTTTGTACACGTGACAAATTATCAATAAATGGTTTAGTTACTTTTTAAAAAAAATATTTATGAAAAGAGTTAACGTAAATAATGTTTGTAAAAGTGCGAAAGGCGACGTTGTACAACCATCACTCCCATGCTTAATTTCTATACTTATAGGTTTTTGGAATTTTTTTCACTGGATTATTATTGATTGGACACTAATTAAACAGATCATTAAAAGCAAAAAAAAAAATAAAGCGAAATCATTATTTCGACATTTGAAAGTGGTGCTCACTTTTTAATTACAACGTTCTGATAAATCAGTCACCCATTTTGTAACCAATAAAAATGTGGTATATCAAAACCATAGAAAGTAAAAATAATATAAGCCTCTACCGCATTTCTAAGTCAGAAATATATTTGTTTCTCAAAGAAAAAAATAGATTGAACATGACTTTTTTTATTGTTTTTATGAAAATAAAGTTTCAAGTTAATTTTTTTTCCTCATTCAGTTAAAAGTCAGTTTGTGGGTGTTTTTTTTTAAATTGTTTTATGAAAGGTGAGTTTTTTTGGGTTAAAAATTTTTTTTTTTTTTTAAGTATTATAAATTTCACTAACATGCTGGAGAAATGTTTAATAATTTGGTATTTTTTTTAGATTAGGTCCACCTCCACAATTTTCCTTTCAATGACGACATTTATAGGTTTCTGAGTATGCTGAACACGCAAATCGCATTGAAATTTTGCGGAAATAAATAGTTGTATTATGCATTGTATTCTTCGGCGGCCATCTTTTTACGTGCACACGCGCCATAAAAAAATACACGCACGTAAAAAAGATGGCCGCCAAAGATTACAATGCATAATACAACTTTTTATATCTTGATAACTTCTTATTTCTGCAAAATTTCAATGCGATTTTCGTATTCAGCATAGTCGAAAACCATTTCAAGTCGTCATTTAAAAGAAAATTGAGGAGTTGGACCTAATCTAAAAATTTACCAATAATTTTTCATCCCGTACGCCTCCCGATACATTGCTTCGTCAACATGCGACCATTTTATATTTCCCGAAGACACTTCCGTATTTAGAAAAAAAAAAATGAGTGAGCGATTTACCAGAACGTGGTAACTAAAAAATGAGTACCCCTTTCAAATGTTGAAATGATTTTTTTTTTCAATTTTTTTTCATAATCTGGTTAGTGTGCAATCAATAATAATCCAGTGAAAAAATTTAAAAAAACCTATCAGTATAGAAACTCCGCCACATAAGTAAATAAATAAAAAATGTTACGTGCGCATGCGTTAGCCTTGACTAGGGGGGTACTAAGGAAACGACCATTAAATAATTCTGCGGGTCGCCATGGAACTCAACGCCCAAGGAGTAGCAAAATAATTTTCATGATCCGAAGAAATTTTTTTCGAAAAGTGGGTGATCACTTTTCCATGTAAATTTAAATTAAAATGAGCACCCACTTTCTGGCCACCTGAGGAAGAGGCATTTATTTTCGTGTTTATTGGCTTAAAGGTTTTTTGACACGGCAGTTTGGTACGCGAATGCATATTTAACAGTTTTCATTTATGCTCACGCATAGCATAAACAAAGGCTACGTCTGTGAAATGGAAAATAGTCCCAGAGTTCAGGGGTTAATACCATGCAAAAGAAATCAAACAAAAAACTTTTTAGCTAAGAAACACACAGAAAAAATTAAAAAAAAATAACATCCATTTTTTTTCTATCGAATTTATTTGCTGTTTTTATTGAAAACTATTTTTCCCCGGATTTTTATATAATTTTCCATTAAGGGCCGTGCGTCTCATGTTTGTAAATAACAATTTTTTTTTGTAGATTTTGGTGTGCTAAAAACGAATCTGCGAACCGTTTCCGTCGCAAAAAATAGTTTTTATGATATGAAGAAATTACTTTTTCGAAAAAGTGGCGATCGTTTTTCCATGTAAATTTAACTTAAAATGAGCACCCACTTTCTAGCCACCTGAGAGAGGGGGGATTTCTTCCCATGTTTATTGGCTAAACAGCTTTCGTTTATGCTTACGCATAGCGTAAACGAAGGCTACTGCTGTGAAGTCCCAAAAGAAATCAAGGAAAAAACTTTTTAGCCAAGAAACACAGAAAAATGCCCCTCTCTCAGGTGGCCTGAAAGTGGGTGCTCATTCTAAGTTAAATTTACATTGAAAAGTGATCACCCACTTTTCGAAAAAGTAATTTCATGAATATCATGAAAACTTTCTTGTTGCTACGGAAACGGTTTGCAGATTCGTTTTTAGCACACCGAAATCTACAGTAAAATATTTCGTTATATATGAACGTGAAACGGGTCTTAAAGTAAAATAGTACCGGATTTTTTGGAGCAGATTTGCCGTTTATTTGTACAAATATCCTCAAACCAGGTAATCACTAAAAGTGACTTTTAAAAGTCGTCACCTGTATTGAGCAAAAGTTTAAAGCCACCGATTACATGCCAGCCTACGTTATGGTAACATATATTGAGTGAGTTCCTAACAGTATTTTGTATAGTTTTTTAGTATAAACTCATTTTCCCAAAATTTCCCCAAACTTAACGTATTCGATACAGTCTGCCGCCATTTGTATTTTTCAGATATACCGATAAACATTGAATGTTTTTGAACCGATTATACATTACATAAAAACACTAAAATCTTATCCAGTTCTAACATTTACTTTTCTTGCCTTTGATAACATTTATTTGTTATATATTTATTTTTTGACAACTTCTTTGCATTTGTGTTTAGTAATACAAACCCTTTTCATTTAATGTAACGTTTAGTCGGCTCGAAAAACAGTGTTTATCGGGGTATTTGAAAGCTACAAATGGTGGTGGACACTGTTGGTTACTTTAAGTTAGAGAAGGTGAGTTAAAACTAAAAAAAAAATGTACAAAATACTGTCAGAAACCCACCGATTATGCCAGCCTATGTCATGGTAACATATATTCGGTGAGTTTCAGACACTGTTTTGCATAGTTTTTAGTTTTCAACTTACTTTCCCAAACTTAACGTATTCAACAGAGTCCGCGACCATTTCTGTTTTTTGAGCCGATTAAACATTTTACATTACATAAAAGCACTAAACAATTATCCAATTAGGTAGAAACGTAACTTACCTTACTTTTGCTTTCATTTATTTGTTTTTGGACAACTTTTTCGAATCTGTGTATAGTAACGCCCCCTCCCCCCACCATCAACCAAATATTAATTACTAACTCACATTTTTGTAAAACAACAACAAAAAAAAGACATTTAGCGTTTCAACATTTTTGCTACGTTCGGCTTCATCCACTGATTGTTGGTCAAGTCTAAACCATGAATGATTGACAGAAACTCCCGAGGATCCAGATCAAATTCTGCAAGAGTACCATTTTTTTTCATTTTCGCCTTCTTTTTCACTTTTTGCAGTGGATTGCTGTACTAATATAAGAAACATGCATTTTCTCTTTTTATTAAATTTTTCCATTACACCAAATTGAGCCACTGCAACGCGTGGCAGGGTACAGCTAGTATATATATATATATATATATATATTCTATTTGATTCTTCTGTATTCTATTATTGTTCATTCAAATTCCATTTCGCTTCCACGCAAGGTTATTTTGTTCTTTTTTGCTTATTTTGCGTCACCGTCGATGTTTTTGTTTAAAAATTTGTTTTCTGCAGACTGCCGAATGTCGCAACGTTTCAGCTAAGTATTTCCCGCGTTTGCTAAGAACTTCACTTTGATCTCATCCCATCCTTTTCACTCGATTTCCTTCTTCCATTTTATTCAAATATTTGATCTCCATTTTATTCTATCCTCCACAATCATGTCGCTCTCATCTTTTAACTTTACTTTTCAGTTTAATTTAATTACTTTCATCTTCAGTTTGATTGGACGCCGTGTCTTTTCATTAATCTCCCGATACGTGTTTTTAAAATAAGTTTTCATTTTCTTTTTTCTTTTCACTTTTAATACTTTTCTTCATCTGTCCTATTGTTTACTTTCATCTATCTAATAAGCTTAACATTTTCACTGTTTTATTTGTTTCACAAATATTATCCATTTATGTAATTCATTTATTATTGCCATCATTTCATTTATGAATATAATATATTCTCTATTTTTCTTTAGTTCTGTTTACCGACTATAAATATAAATGGGCGGACTGTACTTCACTGATTGAAAACTGTACATTCGGGTAATTATGTGTTTACGTTAGATATGCCGTACAACTGATAAAGGAAGTATGCGCTTCAAATTGTCGAACACGTGAAAGTATATATATATATATATATATATATATATATATATATATATATATATATATATATATATATATATATATATTGAAATTCAAAATGGCGGAATGGAAACATATTGAAATTCAAAATGGCGTAATGAAAACATATGAAAGGTATTTGTAGCTTCTCTTCACATTTTCGGATTTTAATCATGTCAAATCACACTGTATTTTCTTCTTGACGGATTGATTGTTGCTATTTCTTTCTGATGAATTAATGGCATAATAGATTCACGAATTGACATAATAAGTAAGTGATTGATTTTGCACTGCTAACCAGATATTGTCAACAATTGTAAATGTCAATTGATTAAAGAAATAAATTATAAGATGGTTAACATCATTAATATAGTTTTTTGTCATCTGTTCACTTATATATATATATATATATATATATATATATTTGTTTCGTTGTATCACAACTCATCAGTGCCGCTAGACTAGCATCTCTCTCAAGCCAAGGATTGAACCTAGAACCGTCGTGCTGACAGTCGGCAGTTCTCCCACTCGATCACAGAAGCGACGCCCGCAACTCGTCGGAACGTCTATTTAAATAGACATCCGCTACCACTTTTACACTGCTCAAACCGCCTGTTTATAAACAAACAAACAACGAGCTTCGCATTTTTTCCAGACAATTAAGTAGCGGTAAAATTATTTAGGACAGTGCTCTACCCAACGACGGTATATATATATATATATATATATATATATATATATATATATATATATATATATATATATATATATATATATTTGTGTAGGTCGATTTTTAATTTCATTTAAAAACATTAAAATAAATAATGTAGCGAAAGTTGTCCATATACATAAATTACAATAGGAAAATACGAGTATGAAAAGTAATATCGTTAAGTTTAAACATAGAAAACAGAAAATGTATTCTAGTTAAAAATATAACAACTTTATTACTTAAAATATTGGAGCATTAAGAATTGATTATATAATGGGGATTTGAATTAAAAACATTCTTAATGCTGCAATATTTAAGTTATAGATAAATCATATTTTTTACTATAATATCTTCCATGTCAAAGCTTAACCATATTACTTTTCATGCTCGCATATTTCTATTGCAATCCATGATTTTTGCAGGCTTCCAGTAAATTCAATTTTCCTTTGTTTAAAATCACTCTTATTTTTTAGCCCCCATAAACATAACATACACCTATATAAAACAACATATGGCACTCGTCTGCTTTTATTTTCTCTGTTTGACTGGTTACTTCTCTTTTCGCGAGAGCGGTGTATTAGTAGCAATACTAGTCGCTGAAGCGACGTAGTTGTCATGGACACCAGTCCTTCACCCCCTTACGTTTGTTTAAGATTTTGAAGACCAGTAAATTCATCATGACGTTTTTTTTACTGAACAAAAATTGTAAAAATCTTTGCACAATATAGCTGAGAAGATGATCTATAAACTGTAATCATTGTTTCAAATTTGGTCGGCAAATGAGTGAGCGGTGAAGCTTTAAAGCAGTTCTAAATGACTAAAACAACTACTTAACCATATATTCAAACACTACTTTGTTTAAATGATACTTATACAAAAAATTAGACCTGACTCGTAAACCTTTCTTTTAGCATTTCGCAGAAAAGATTTGAAATAAAAATTCTCGAAGTTTTCCAGATTCACCTGAAATATACGCGTGAAAACCAAACAATTTCAGTATGTATACAAGGAAATCTTATTTTATTTACCGTATCATTATAAAGAAATTATAACAAAATTTCAATTTGAAAATTGAATCCCACCCCTCACCCCCACCTTTTCATTGACGTCTTTGAAATGTTATTTATTATTCAAGCGGTAATAGTTGAAATATATTGATATTTTTTTCTGTTATAATTAAAAAAAAAATACAACAAAAATTTAAAAACGATCAATTATTTAATGATTATTATATATGGAGTCACAATGTTCCATATATGAAACTTTTGAAGGAAATGACGGTCTTAATTGTCGGCACAGAATTTCGCTAGTATGTGTTGGTTCCTTGCATCAAATCCTCTGTTACCAACTTGACTACTCGTTCCACATCTTGAGAATATGAAGGAAAATCCAGCAAGTTAATCTGTTCACCAGTTAATAATTAATTTTGTAATTGTTTGCCAAAAATATCTACTGTTAGTCACGGTACCAAAAGTCCATTTACGGACAAATCAATTAAATTTGTCCAGTGTAAAGATTTAAAGTTGATTACTGGAATCTTTTTAGTCTTATACCTAATATAGATATTTTAATATCTATATTAGGTATAAGATGACCGTAGCCCACAATTCTAAAGCAACGCATTAGCAAGGATGGTTCCAAGACTAGATGATATACCACCCCTAACTAATTCAAGAGAATACCTTGGACTTTTTGTTAAGTTATAAGGCCCTTTGCGTAGCCTATCTGGCTATTTATAATAATCTTTTCAGTTGAAATAGAGGAGTAGGAAAGGAAAGAAACATAATCCTGAACATATGATGTTGAAGCTATTGAGATAATATCATCATACTCTTTCGTTATCCTAATCTTTCTCCTTCGTTTTTGCATATTATGGCAGTTCTATCTTATGGTCTCTGCTGGTCCTAAGGTCCTATTTTGCCACTATGACTATTTAAATATTCACGGTCTACCACAGAAATCTGAAATA
This sequence comes from Euprymna scolopes, assembly GCF_053919585.1. Lineage (NCBI taxonomy): Eukaryota > Metazoa > Mollusca > Cephalopoda > Sepiida > Sepiolidae > Euprymna > Euprymna scolopes. Next base: position 18,495,775 of record NC_136482.1, on the reverse strand, counting down.
TCAGATTTAATGAATATTAAAAATAAAGTCAAACTGATTAAATTAGGAATTATTTTACATGTAAAATAAAATGTACAGATGGCTTTCAATATTTACTTTAATTGTAGAAATTAATTTTTTTCAACGTTTGTACAATTTAGATATTATATGTGTACCCTTCATAATATTTTAGAAACGAAAATAGAAAATATCTTATATTCTGTTTCAGAATATGAGTTCTTAGTCTGGAAATTTTCATTGTTGCACTTTACATTAGTATTGTTACAGCTTAAAATATAGAACTTGCATTAAGATGATGAAATATCAAATAATGTATTCACCTTTTTCTTTCAGAAATTTTTGTGGACAGCAGAGAGAGATTTTCTATTTATTCTATTTGTTTTCTGAAAACATAGACTTGTTAACTATACTAGTTTCATTTAACAAAGGAAAACGACGATTGACAGCTTTCAAACATCTACGGCATCCTTTGCTGTTAATTTCGAAATGCCAAAAGAAGAAAGATAGGAATAAGTGTTCATCAAAAAATAACTATATTGGATTATTGTTGAGAAGTTGGGAATCAGTTTTATTCAACAGTGATAGTAAACCTTCACATTTAATTGCGCCTTTACTACGAGTAAGAACTCCAGTGTTTTTTTCTGGTCATTTTTATTAAAATCTCTCGTAAAAATATATAATATTAGAAAACAAACGAAGATAAGTTTTTTATATTAAATTATAAAGTTCGAAATTCATTTAATTAAAAGTATTGTTTACTGATAAAACAGAAGAGTTAAGTTTCAAGATTAATTATTACACCTAACATTAAACCTAACATTAAACGTATAAACAAATTACAATAGCTATTTTGTTTTACTAGTTGTCTATTTTGCAATATATATAATCAGAAACACAGGAATATTTGTTAAAGTGAAAATAAAGTTTGAAATCAATTAAATTAAAAGTACTGTTTACGTAACAAATAGTAGATTTCAGTTCCAAGATTAACTCTAAAACGGACTTTTAACCTAAAAAAACTACTTTATTTTTGGTACTTATGCACTTATTGAAAAGCGGTTCCAATATATATATATATATATATATATATATATATATATATATATATATATATATATATATATATATATATATACAATACTTTTGACTTTACTGAACGCCGTTCTCTTGTCGGATGTTTCGTACCTTATTACGTATTAAATTATCTATGCTTGTGATATTCTGTCGTAGGCTTTCTTGTATAATACGTCATGTGTTCCTCTTATTCCTTCATAGCGTCCTTTTTGTTCCTTGGATTGAAATCCACTAATATTAACGGAGTAGTAGATCTTTACACCCACTTGTGCTGTTAAAAATTCTACACGGTTGGTTAGTAGATTATGAACTTTATTATTAATATTATTTGTACTCACTAGGTATTCTAACACAGGTCATCATCAAAGATTGCTCACTGACAACAACCCGTGGTGTTCCCTGGAGTTGGACTGATAACAAGTCTCCCCAGATTTCAATTATTTCCCACCATATTCGATAACCTTTTCAAATAAATTTGCATCACAGCAACAGTCGCACTTGACGACTCAGTGCAAATGACCATTAATAATCGCTGGAATTTAATTAGCAATAAGCCTCCTGAAGTTCCCAGTTCTCTTCGCACTCTTCCAGTACCGGTGTTGTTCGTGCCTTCTGTTCCTGGCGCTTTCATCCTCCTCAATTATTCTCTACTATTTGGTATCATGCCTAGTGATAGCGGTACTATAATATAGGAAAGGGTGGCTTTATTCGCGAGTGTACAGTTTCAGTTTTCTTGATTCCATATTATTATTATTATTATTATTATTATTATTATTATTATTATTATTATTGTTGTTGTTGTTGTTGTCATTGCTGTTGCTGCTGTTGTTGTTGTTGTTGTTGTTGTTGTTGTTGTTATAAAGATTTTCTTAATTGCAATAAGGCGCATAACTAAGGTCGGTGCTTTAGTAAAGTGTCTTTTCTTTAACTGGCAGAAAAATAAAACATAATATTTATAATCATCATCTTCCCTCTATTTCTCTTTTACTCTTTTTATTGTTCTTTGTCTCCTCTTCCTCCCCTCCTACTCTATCCTATCGTTATAAACATGGTTTCGTTTCCAACCTATGTAATGTTTACCTATTTCGTATTGATTGCAGTCCATAGTATACAAATAAAGCTATAAGTATGGATATCCCTACATTGACCTTGTTGCTCGTACCTCACCGATTGTAAAAGCCAGCCGTCTTAGGCGCCATTCGAATATACAAAGAAAGGAAAGATTGTTCTCGAAGAAAGTGGAAAGAAACAATGAGATCAATATGCAATTAATTCATTTTCTCATTCCGGGAAGTCAGGAGAATGATTGTATTGTTCATAGCATTTCTAGGCGGATGAAGAAATGGTGTAAATTTGATAAACAACTGCACGGGTTAGCTATCATTTCTATGGCGAATCAAGTACAAAGTGTTGCTTATATATATATACACCTTAAATATAACTTTACATAGGTTGATGTATCTGCATGAGCATATAACTATTTATTAAAGAGTAGAGAAAACTAATATATCAATGAATTCCTGATGACTCATACTATTTGGGTTATTCAGCCTGATATTTTATCCACAACGTTTCAACCATTGTAACCTTCACAACCAATTTAACGGATACTCTTCGTAAGAAAATAGAATTAAGAAATAAAGCAACACTGGATTTTTTTGCAAACAATTTTAACACATTTTCTGAATTGAAGCATCATTGAATTTTTAAAAAATATTTTGAATGAAAGGAAAGAAGTCGCTGTAAGATAAAAATAATTTTTAATAAAAATTAAATTAACACCATAAAAATTTACTTTTAATTATTGTCTCTGTTCAAAGTTGAGGCCCTATCGGTCATTCAATGAGACAACACAAAGCAAAATGTTCCCGCCCGTATAATAGTGCTTTAAATTTTGATACAATAAATGTGTTTCAAATTGTATTTTGATAAAATAAACGTTATTTAGTGCCTATGCATGTAAAGACCTGAGCTTATTATTAAATTGTATTTAGAAGTTAAATTCAAATTTAAGGCTATCATATTTTATTAAACTGTTAGGTGAAAATAAATCATTACAAAATACATTCTCCTTTCAAGTATATTTTTTTCGAATTTATGAATCTTCCTGTTGCAGAATTTCAAATGGAATCACCGAGCTAAGCATGCTCTCGTTCCGTCAACCATGACAAAGTAGAAATCCTATGTATTTAGCAATTGCATTTCGAATGTCGCACGCACTGGGGAATGAACCTTAAACATCCAGAACAGTGTAAAACAAAATGTAGATTCCATGAACAAGGCTTCTTTCTTAGAAATGCACGCCTGTCGAACTCTCTTCCGTTTGCCTGTTTCCCACCTGACTACAACTTGGATGTCGTCAAGTCCAACATAAACAAGTTCTTGTTGAACCCCCCTTCAGTAAGACACTATCAGATCTCCATGACTAGCGATTATTACGATATTATCCCATTGATTACTGTACACGCAATAACCCTTATCCCCGAATATCCTCCGGGCCTTGATAAGTGGTGACTTCCTTGTAAAAAAAGTGACAACGACCAAAACATAAAAATAGCAATTCAGGTATGTACAATAGTTCGAATAATCTTGTTTCGATAGCGTGACGGTTATCCTCTTGTCAAAGTAGAAGTATTTCGCTTGGGTAATTAAGGCTTTACAATGTGATCCATGTATTCAGGTATCTATTTGATTAGAATGTCAAGCTAAATATTATTAAAATTAAACGGGCTTGGATAGATGGTGAGGCACGTCTCAGCCAGTGTTAGAATGATGTCTGTGATAGCAGAGGTATTGATAACGTTTGTTATGAGTTTGTGCAATTTAGGGCTAGCATAGAATTTCACTGTTTAAGCATTTGGAGGGACAGTGATGATGTTGGAAGTTCTACTTTTAGTTCTTTGAATGGGAGTTGAGTTTTATTTTAAATGTTCCGCTGGGGTATTTAGGGAGCTGTTTGTATCGGTCATTATCCGGGAGCTGAGTTTTTGCTTTTTTAATGTAATTACTGATGTCTATTACGATGGTGTTTTGTTTAAACTTGGAAAAATCCTCTATGTACAGTTCGTACATACGTGTGAAACGCATGCACTCAGGAGCCATACAGTGGATACTCCACGTAATGCACGTCTTGTGCAGCAATTTTTACTAGCTAATATACCATCAAATACATAAAACGCTACGAACAAAACCAGTAAAACTGCTGCATCTCTTTACGTATCAAAACAACACGAGAAATCGCACCGCTTATGTTCTTCCACATTGGCAAAGACATGCATAAAATCACAATAACATTAAAAAATTTCAATAACCTACAAACTAATTTAACGATGAAGTTTTTCTTGAACCTTCGCTCTATTATTGCAATCAGACAATTGAGAGCGATTACTACTGACGTAAATACACGTATCTAAACATAATCATTACATGTAAAACTAACTGCGATGCATTTTATTCATAGACATAGGCATTAAACTCCTAGGTCACATACCTAACATACTTACCCATCCCATGTGTAGGTTGATTTCCTTATATATATTTAAAAAAATACTATATATATATATATGTATATATATATATATATAACTACTTAATTTACTCACATAAAATTAATATACGAAAGTATAGATTTATGCGTAAACTTAAAGTATTTACTTCAAAAGTGCTCAATACGTAGGTAGAGCTAGTTAGTATTTAGTAAAATATATATGGCGATTAAGCTACACTGAATATCAAAAAAATATATATGGCGATTAAGCTACACTGACTATTAAAAAAAAAAAAAGCACTAACCTAGTTTTAAAACAGCTCCTTTGTCCGATAAAATGCATGCCCATTGGCTGATAGGAAGGGACGCAGTGGATACTAGAAAACTGATTGGCTAACTAAATCCTCAATAGAAGAGGATCATATAAAAACGATAAACAACCACAGAATTCGCGCATAAGCCTGAGGAATCCTAGAGTGGATGAAACGCCGAATATTCAGTGTAGCTTAATCGCCATATATATTTTATAAATTATTATACATATATATATATATATATATATGTGTGTGTGTGTGTGTGTGTGTGTGCATATATATGTGTACAAGTAGTAAAAAGCACTTGACATGAAATGCAAAATTCAAAACTAAACAGTTTAAAGGAAAGCGGAGAATGTCTTTCAATAAATTAACATATTCATTTATTAAAATTAAATTCCATATTTCGATTCAAAATAGAATCTTCATAAGGAAATTCAGTTTTTTTACTACCATGATGTAATGCTGTATACTTTTTCCTTCAAATGTTGGTGAAACGTAATGTGAAAATGTCCGATATGGTAGAAAACGCTGATCGAGCGTGTATTTGTTAACTAACAATTTAAATACGTTTATTTATTTACAAATAAAATTTAGCACCTGTTTTTGTCTTTAAATAGTTAAATTTTGACTCTTCTGTCTATCTATCTATCTATCTATCTATCTATAAAATTGAACATATCTGTGTGTGTCTGAGTGTGTACATTTCCCTACCAAATAACCCTGACAATTTACAGTCTAGAGACTCGGGATTTTATATAAGAGGTATTAAGATTTGAGAAAATCTTTATTGGTTTTAGGCCTGAAATTTAGCAGTCAAGAGGTCAAAGTTCAACGATTTGACCATTGAAAGCTCTACCAAACTCCTCCGCCAATTTTGAGTCTAAACATTAGAAATTTTAAATGTAGGTTACTTAAACAGGGATCAAACTTTTTAAACTTTATTTGAGACCCCAAAAATTTAAAAGGTCACAATTGGGGTCAAAGTTAATAAAATGTGATGTCTGCAGTCTCTACCAAATTTCTCAGCCAATTTTTGGTCTTACCATTTAGAAATTTTACATACTAGGTATTCAGATATAGGGCAAGTTTTTAATCAGTTTGAGTCGAAAATTTGAGCTGTTAAGGCGTCAAAGTTCAAAAGATTTGACTTTTTCCGTGTTTAGCAAACTACTCAGCCAATTTTGGGTTTAAACGTTTGAAATTTATACATAACGTGTACTCGGACATGCGACATGTATTTAAATCAGTTTTGGGGCGAAAATTTGTCTGCCAAAACTTGAAGTTGAAAGAGTTGACCTTTGATGATTCTACTAAATTTCTCCGCCAATTTCGATCTAAAGACTTAGAATTTTAGATGTAGGTAACTTGGACATGGGTAAACGTTTTTTATTTTGATTTGAGACCAAAATAATAAATGTTAAGGGGTCAAAGTTTAAAAAAAAATACTAATGCGGTCTCTACGAAATGACTCTTTTGTTTCTTTTTGGTGTAAACATGTGAAATCTTACATAAAGTGTATTTACACGTCGGGCAAGTAATGGACAGTACAGAGGGCCCGTGGAAAGACAGGGTAGAACTGCTAGTATATCTATAAAAGTTAAATTATGTGTCTGTGTGTCTGTGTGTCTGTGTGTCTGTGTGTGTACATTTCTCTACCAAATTACTCTGTCAATTTTCAGTCTACAGACTCGAGATTTGGCATAAGGGGTATAGAGAATTGCGAAAAAATTTTTAAATCGGGTTTGGCCAGAAATTTGGCTGTAAAGGGGTCAAAGCTCACCTATTTGATCTTTGAAAACTCTATCGAATTCCTCCGCCAATTTTGGGTCTAAACACTTCAAATTTTAGATGTAGGTTACTAGGATATGGATCAAACGTTTTAATTTCATTTGAACCCAAAATAATAAATGTTAAGGAAAATTGGGGCCAAATTAAAAAAAATATTGACTTTTTCGGTCTCTACCAAATTACACAGCAAATGTTTTGTCTAAACATTGACATTTTCATAAAGTGTATTCAAACATACGGCAAGGATTTTAATCGGCTTTGGCCGAAAATTTGACTTCTAAGGGCTCAAAGTTCAAAAGATTTGACCTTTAGCAGACTATTCAGCTAATGTTGAGTTTAAACATTTTACATTTTACATCAAGAGTATTCAGATATACAGCAAGCTTTTTAATCAGTTTTTGGGCAAAAATTTTGCCCCCAAGAGATCAAAGTCGAAAGAGCTGTCCTTTGCAGACTCTACGAATCCTACCCGCCAATTTTGGGTCTAAACACATGAAATTTTAGTTGTACGTAACCTGGACATGATTCAAACGTTTTAAAATATATATACATATACACATAAAGTTATGAACAGTACATAGGGCCCGAGCAAAGCCGAGCTGAACTACTAGTATATCTATCCATCTATCTATTTATTAATCTATATATATATATATATATATATATATATATATATATATATATATATATATATATCCAGTGAATGAGCGTCGTACAGAAATGCGTGTATAATGAAAATTAAACATACTCCACATCTTTTTAATATCAAAAAATGAGGCAAGGGCCATAGAAAATTTAATGATTGAAATGAAAACAGAAAGTCCATTATAAAAAGAAAAAAAGACATAATAAACATTTCTATAGAATTAAAAAGCTATCGAGGTCGGTGGATTCTAATTTTGTCTTTTGTGCTGAAGAATATGAAAATGGACTTTAATTTCTTTAACATCGTAAAATAATTGCTATTTCTCTACAATTCAATAAGGCGGCAAAGCATGTGTGTTGTGTACGAAGAATAAGCATACTCATATTTTTTGTAAAGTATGTCGAGTTTAATTGCTTTCGTGCAAATTCTGAAGAGGGTCTTTTGTGTACGTGTTTTGAATTCGTGGATTAAATTATAATTAGTCCCTTTTTAGAAATTCGTTAATTAATATTTTTTATTATATGAACATATGGATTTTAACACTACCTTTATTGCAGTTTACACTTATATATTTCAATTGTAACATTACTTGACAAAATAGTCCAGATACTCTAGTATTCTTGGTATAAAACTAATAGAATTTAGTCAAATAACAGTTTGAATGTTTCAATCGTAGGCGTATGCCTTTTTCTTCCTGTGTGGCTTTACTGTTGGGATTAAAATCGACTGAAATTTCTTGGTCTTTTGTTTTCATCAAATCTTTCCTGCAGTTTAAAATTAGATCCTTAGCTATTTCTGCTCCTCGAAAAATCAGTTTTCTGTATTGTTCTAAACACTCACACTTGCGACTTCTACTTTATCTCTACAAGTTTACTATTCGACACTGTATGAAATACCGTTGTCGTATTTGGGTTGGTTAATCTCTGCTACGTATTAAAATTCTTGATAAGGTTCAGAGACATTTTCAGGTTTGTATTACTGTACACATAGATTCGAAAAAGTTGTCAAAAAACAAATATATAACAAATAAATGTTATCAAAAGCCAGATAAGTTACTTTTCTACCAAACTGGATATATTTTTCGTGTTTTTATTAAATGTAACATGTTTATTCAGCTCGAAAAACATACAGTGTTTACCGATGTATTGGAAAATTCAAGATGGCGTCTGCTTCTCTCTTTAACACGGTAAGTTTGGGAAAAGGTGTTATAAATAAAAACCCAGATAAAATACTGTTAAAAACTCGCTCATTATAGGTTACCGTGACATAGGTTGACATATATTCGGCGGGTTTTTAATAGTATTTTGTCTAGTTTATTATTTATAACACCTTTTCCCAAACTTACCGTGTTAAAGAGAGAATCAGACACCATCTTGAATTTTCCAATACACCCAGACGAGAGCCATCCATCACAATTGATGCCAGATGGGGATCAGAGCGTTGATGATATAAGGATAGGAGTTTGGTTTTGGATGCATTAAAGGTAACCAGCCACATCTTCCCCCACTGTTATATTTATTTAATATCGGATCATATATTGAACCTGACATTGTGTCATAAATATGAAATGTGAAAGTAAAAGCGACAATAGGAGAAGAACAATTCTATAAAAGTGGTTGGAAACGGAGGAAAAAAGTAGGAGGAAGGAAGGAAATATATAAGAACTAGGGCAAACAAGACGATAAGTCGTTGAAGAAGAAGAAGAAGAAGAAGAAGAAGAAGAAGAATAAAGAATGAGTAAGAATAGGCGGGAGAGGAAAAACGAAGAAAAAAACAAGAAGAAGAGAAATAGAGACGAATATGCATGATGATAATAATGATGATGATGATGATGATGATGATGATGATGATGATGATGATGATGATGAAGCAGCAGGATAACTTGGAGTAAAGGTATTGGAAATAAAGAAAAACGTGGTTGAGGTTGCAATGTAAATTTGAGAAGAGAAAGAGGAAGGAGAACTGGCGCGTGTGATGAGAAAAAATAAACAGAAGAAAAAGAAGATAGAAGAAAAATGAGAAGAAAAAGAAAAGGAAAACGCAGTAGATGAAGAAGAAGACCAAAAAGAAGAAGAAACAGAACGAATGTATTGGTAGAAAAGAGCTTAAGCAAACTATGGAAATGCGAAAACATTTCAAAAGAAAAGTTTGGGCTGGTTGCGCATTTCAAACCGCGGTATTCCGAGAGGAAACGGCATCTTCAGTGAAAGACTCGAGTCTCTCTGTCGGTGCATTAGAAGAGAATAGAAGAAAAGCGCCGATTGAAAAGAACGACAATGTTCTACAATGATGTTGCATTCTACAAAGAATGTAGCGAGCGACCGAAAAATGGATGCCGCTACTTATTAAAAACGACTTCCTCTTGATTTTTGTGAATGTGAACTGACAATTTTTTCTGAAAGAAATAAACCAAAGCCGGCAATAGATTAACATATATACCCTGATCCAAAGAAAAGAAATTATTTCTAGTTTCTTTCATTATCGATTCATTTATCTTCTACGTGCAGATGCGCGGAGGCGAGTGCTTGTTCAGAATAAAAACAAACATATAACACTCTATAGTTACTCGTACTCTCCGTCGTTTAAAAGCTGTTAAAATTGTAATATTCCTTCTTAGTTTTCTTGGACAAAATTAAACATCGCTCTTTTTTTGACGAAATATGGAAAACAACAACATGAGAATATTGTATCAATATTGGTCCAGGGGAGAAGGATTACTGCATTCTCCTCTGGACCAATATTCTGCCTACCTGGAAATAAAACTCCGGGGGACATTATACTCCTTCCGATAATGGACTGCCCAGGTTGTATCAAATTCCCTTTTCCTATAATTATTTTCATATAACTATCATTCACCACCCAAAAACTATTTTCAATATTTGTGCTGAAAAGCAAAATATGTGTCTATTCACAGCTGAACATTTTGCTAACCGCATTGCATTTTCTCTGATGATATTAGCCATTATTGAAGATCCATGGATTAAGGAAATTAACATAACCCCTTCTATATAATCCTTTGTCAAACAATAAATTCTTAACTCGAATATATGTGTCTATATTTTGATTTTCAGAATTTAAATTCAACCACTAAACTTATATATAGCTCTATTCTTAAATATTGAGCTTCTCCTTTTTGGCTAGGATCACCCTGAAAGTATAACCTCAAGTAATATCTATCAGGATTTTCATCTGATTTTTAATCTGTGTCTTATCTCGCTTATATATATATATATATATATATATATATATATATATATATATATACGACGTATGTAGACTATGTTTGAATGAGAAATTAGATATTCTAAATTTTTGAAGAATCTCAAAATTTATTAAACGACAAGAGTGAAATACTAAACGTTTGTATCCACAGAATAAATTTAACGTGAGAGAATGCTTTCAAGCAAAACTTCATGATAGATAGATAGATAGATAGAGGAATAGAGAAAGGGGTAGATACATAGATAAAAAGGGAGGAGGGAAAAGGAGATTAAAGATATCCCCACGTTAAAAACGATCCTGATATCTAACTCTGTCCTGTGAAGAGGCATTATAAAAACGATATGAATAGAACTTTATAATTTTAAGCAATGTAAGAACATCTTTATTTTTAATTCACAATTGAATCATGTGGTTATTATTAAATCACGCGAGTAGTTATAAACGATACAAATTAATATTAACTAAGTATGCTATTGCGATTTATTAATTTTCACGTGTATTCTCTTTCACAACTATGACCCCCACTTTTAATATAAAAACGCACCGTTAAACAATCGATAAACTACTTATTTGCGGAAAATTTAAATGCGATATTCGTTTTTAGCATACATGAAAACCTTTTAAAAGTCGTGATTTTAAAAGAAAATGTTAAGGCAGAAAGCAAGTAAAAATTCACCGCTTAAAATTATAAAATGTTCCGTAATTATATATTTCATGTGACGTGCTGACATAATCACGTTATTGTTTCGAAATCTATTCTTAACATGGGAAGGTGTTTTGTAACTATTCTGTGCTTCCACTTTAAAAATTAATAATAAAGAAAAGATATCGTGAAACTTGAATTTAGCCTGAAAAAAACTATTCTAAAATAGCGCGGTATCAAAAATATATAAATGTCAGACTTCTATTTATATTGTTTAAAATAAAACATGTAAAAAATGCAGAAAGTTCTGCTTATATTATTTAAATTATGTTTATATTGCTTAAAACCTTTTTAAAATTCTGTTTAAAATGAATAAAAAGTGTTTATTCTGTTAAAATAGTTTAAAACTTTAAAAAAAGTTATGTATGTATTGCTTAAAATAAAAGAAAAAAGTGTTACTTGGTTTTTTAATTGTTTTCATATTGTCAATTTTAGAAACAGAAGTTCTGCTTATTTAAAACTGTTAAATTCTGAAATACCGATATCAATGTTTAGAGGGTTCGAGATTATTTTGTCACCTAAACCCCAGTCTTGCCGATAATGTAAGGCACGGAAATGACTTCATGCATTTTAGAAAAAGACAATCTCATATTTTTTTTACATGGGGGTCACCACTTATCAAGGCTCGTAAGAAGAAATAAATATAAAAACAATGAGGTGCAAGAATTGTAAACACGAATGATTTCTGAATCGAAGAGCACCAAGCTCTTGAATTAAATGAATAAATAAACAGGAAAAATACCTCACATCACCCAAAAAATAAAAACATTACAATGAAAAAAAAAAGGAAAAAACAAAAAACCAAGAACTTTATTTAACGTTTCAACGTTTCAACATTTGAATAACGCTCGGCTTAAACCAATGATTGCCGATCGCGGCCGATCTATGCTTGACGGGAAGCGACTCACTTCAGAATCTGACGCATGCGCATAAAACGAAAATGTTGGCAACGGGGAATAAGCATTTTACATGTACATTTGCGATGTCTGTACACGTTATTCATGTATGTAAATAAAGATATTACTCGCTATAAACTGTAATCTCCAACCTTCTTCAAGTGTATTTTCTTGAATTTTTGAAACTTTCTGTCGAAGTTGGGAATCTGCACAGAAATTCGAAACAAACGCTTTATTTAATCCAAGTGGACACCATACTCCCTACCCATGTGAAGATAGTGATTTTTAACGAATGCGCATGTGTATTTTGTTTACGGGACCGATTCCTTATGCTAATTATAAGTGGGTTTTAAAAAACATTTTATATTTCGTGTAAAGCTGGGCTAGTAGTTATCGTACGTGATTCACTGTCGTTACGTTTTTGTTTCGATCTCAGTGCGTGTATATATTTTTTTAACTCACAAGAAGTGAATTGTTTAGAAAAAAATGTACTAGCATGGTCATATCTCAGTTTCTTTCTGTTTTTATTTATTTCGTTTTTTAAATGAATTTTAAGTTATGTTTAATACCGGGCAAAACCGGGTAATCTACCAGCATATATATATATATATATATATATATATATATAATTATTTTTTTACTATAATAATTAAATACCTACAGACACTAGTGTTTCATCCTTTCGGGATTCTTCAGTGCAGGGTGTCACGATTACTACCAGTCGAACGATTCGAACCCCGCGACACGAGACATCTCTGGCTCGATTAGCGGAGGCCGTATCCATTCGGCTACCATTAATCATGTGCAATAGCGTTGAATTTTAAACATTTTAATTTAAATGTTCATTACGTCAGATAGACAGTGATCAAATCGTTATACGATGATCTACGCATAAGAGCTAAATTGACCGACTTTTTAATTCAACAGAAAGTGCTCAACGATAAGAAACGTATTTCTTAAAGGGGCTGTCATAATTATTTTTTTACTATAATAATTAAATACCTACAGACACTAGTGTTTCATCCTTTCGGGATTCTTCAGTGCAGGGTGTCACGATTACTACCAGTCGAACGATTCGAACCCCGCGACACGAGACATCTCTGGCTCGATTAGCGGAGGCCGTATCCATTCGGCTACCATTAATCATATATATATATATATATATATATATATATATATATATATATATATATATATATATATATATATATATATATATATATATATATATATATATATATATATATATATATATATATATATATATATATATATATATATATATATATATATATATATATATATATATATATATATATATATATATATATATATATATATATATATATATATATATATATATATATATATATATATATATATATATATATATATATATATATATATATATATATATATATATATATATATATATATATATATATATATATATATATATATATATATATATATATATATATATATATATATATATATATATATATATATATATATATATATATATATATATATATATATATATATATATATATATATATATATATATATATATATATATATATATATATATATATATATATATATATATATATATATATATATATATATATATATATATATATATATATATATATATATACATATATATATATATATATATATATATATATATATGTGTGTATCCTTTAAACAACATACTAATACAATATTTACATACTAATACAATATTTACATACTAATATAATATTACATTTCTGATTAAAAATTACATTTTCCCCTTTAAATAAAAATCTCTAAATAATAATCCAGCAGATTAAAATTGCAAACAGAGACTTCTTATATATTTATATGGGTATTTCCAACACAGACTTCGGGTTTGTCAAAAAACAACTATATAACAAATAAATGTTGTCAAAGGCAAGGTAATTTACTTTTCTACCAAACTGAATACATTTTTGTGCTTTTATTCAATGTAACATGTTTATTCAGCTCGAAAAACATGCAGTGTTTACCGATGTATTGGAAAATTCAAAATGGCGCCCGACTCTCTCTTTAACATGATACGTTTGGAAAAAGGTGTTATAAATAATAAACTAAACAAAATACTATTAAAAAACCACCGAATATATATCAACTTATGTCACGGTAACATATATTGAGCGAATTTCTAACAGTATATTGTCTAATTTATTATTTATAACACCTTTTCCTGAACTTACCGTGTTAAAGAGAGAGTCGGGCGCCATTTTTAATTTTCCAATACATCGGTAAACACTGTATGCTTTTCGTTACAATGAAAAAAAAAACGAAAAATATATCAAGTTTGGGAGAAAAGTAACTTATCTTGCCTTTGATAACATTTATTTGTGATATATTTGTTTTTCGACAACTTTTTCGAATTTTTATGTGTACAGTAATACAAACCCCAGAATTCTTACATATTTATATCGGTAGTATAATTTGGTTGGTCGGTTAAAAAATCATTGGCACGTAGTAAAAGTAATGACGAAACATGAATTTAATGCTCTACTTTGAATTAGGGGAAATAGTGCTCAACGGTTGGTCAAGCATATTGATATGCTTTTATAATTTTGTGTTTTACGGACATGAGTTACACACCTGTCCTCTGTGTAATATTGATATGTTGTTTAAGATTAAGTAAAGAAATGAAATGTAAAAAGAATGATTTTTTTACTTTGTAATCTAGCGAAGCTGATTATATATATATATATATATATATATATATATATATATATATATAATATGAAGCTGAATGTGTGTGTGTGTGTGTGTGTGTGTATGTGTGTGTGTGTGTGTGGTCACGATTAGGCTCCTATATGGTTGACTATTTTAAAAAAATGATTACATATAATGATAGAAGATATATCGAGACACAGGAATGGGTATGTTTGATCTGGCAGAACGGTGGTTCATTAAAATTATGGGGGATGCGTTCGCGCCTGGTCAACAAAGTATGGAAATAAAAAATTTTAAAATTAAAAAAAAAAAACGTTTACAAATGTTTTTGATATAGATGTACATAAGAATAAAATTGTGGGGTCTGCGTTCGCGCCTGGCCTCCATAGAATGGAAATAGGCACAAACTTTAATAAAGACTTTTCATATCTATATGCGTAAGTATATCTTGATAATTATGTTTCAGTTTGAAGAAATATGGTATAATAAAATTATGGGGTGTTCGTTCGCGCCTGACCTTCATAGAATGGAAATATGTCACAAAGTTTAACAAGTTTTTTTAATATAGATCCACAGAATATTGTGATAAGTGTTTCAGTGTGAACAGGTATGGTATAATAAATTATGGGGTTTATCTATTTTATTTTTACTTTCGTCATATTTTGCTTTGGTTTTGATACCCCCAAATTCGAAGCTATCTCATTACAACCCTACCTTTTCATAACCTTTCTGTACGCTGTTTTTAGACCCAGTTAACGACGGGTACATTTGCTAGTATATATATATATATATATATATATATATATGTATATATATATATTGGAATCTAGCAATACTTATATATATATATGTATATATATAGTCTAGGAAGCTTTTTAACTTTTAAAACTATACAAAAAACTGATTTAAGTTTGATATTTTTAGCATTCGTTAGAAAACTATTTAGTCAGGAAGTTATTTAATCATCTGCAATCAATGCATCAACTTGTTCGCTCGAATTCACTATTGTCTTAATGTTACTTCAAGGAACAATCAGTTGTTTAACATGAAACACTGTTTCGCGGATTTAAAAACAAAACAGTATATTAAATCATGACTCCCTATCAGTGTTGATCAAACACCACCTCCCTTAATTGCAAGAACAAGAAAAATGTTACAGACATTAGATCTAGTCTCCTACTCCTGATTAATTTGGCTATATTCATGTTATAAAAATGTCTTCCTTACCTGTGAGATTCGTCTCTTTCCAAATTCAAAATGTATATATATATATATATATATATATATATATATATATATATATATATATATATATAAGTTTTAAAATATATATGGTACTTAAGCTACACAGAATATTCCGCGTTTCATCTAGATTATTGGCAACACCCTATAACCTATCAAAATATTAAAATTTCAAATATGTCCATTCTAGTTTACTATCCATTATGAAAATGTATTACGGATTTTAAACTAATTCAAACACATTATAATGATTATATTAAAGATTGCCGTTGTTTATGCTGCTTTAAAGTGCTTAAGGTGGAATGATTATCATTTTTTTGTTAAAACTTTATACTATGAATAATGGTTCAACGGTTTTTGCTTATTTGCGTCTCTTTATAACTTCTCCCCTTTAATTCATTACATCATTTTTGCTTCCATTTTTATTCCGTTTTTTTAACAAGCTTTTCATTATTTTTTTCCTCTCGTTAAACAACATCATTAGAAAAATCCGTAGAGTTTCACCTTAGGCTACGACTAAGATCATGGACAAGAGAGAAAAAACAAAACAAAGGGTGGTTGTGCTGTTCCCCGGGAAGCAGGGATGTAAGGCAGTAGAGGGAAAGAAGAAATATCGAGTAAAAGATTTGCAAAAGATCTTCAATTAATTTTCTCCTCTCTGGTAGGCAGGGCGACGTTGTTTAAACAAAAACTGCGCAGAAGTGTGCGCATTATTTACGCCTATGCAAATAGGAGTTTGTGGTTTCGAATTTCTGAACGAGTTGGAAGACACTATCCACCTACTGCGAGCGTCTCCGCTATATTTTGTTAATAAATGCGTAACTACATAATAGAAGTATGAAAAAACCGATTATATTCCTCCAGGAGTGGGCGTATCTACGTTTAAATGAACCAATATGCATACGTGTGTAAACAGAATAGACATTTTTGTAGCTGTAAGATTTTTTACAAATATTCTAATAACGAAATGATACAAAATATGCTTCGCTAGTGTTCGCACTAATATAAATAATTTAATGCGAAGTTGAACACATTTATTAAACTACTAGAAACATCAAAACGCATGACTTCAAATTTTGTACGGACCGTTGTTATGATGCGCTGGGACAAAATATTCTGTTATCTGTTCGATGCACAGGTATGGGGTGAATGAAATTAATAGGTATTAGTTATATAATACCACAGAAGATTTCTGGCAAACTAAAAGGCAGATTTTGCTAAAAGTTTGTCATCCATATATATCTATCTATCTTCTATACTCCTATAAACTCGTTTTTTTTGTGTGTATTGATATTTATATTAAAACTCCTCTTTTCTATTTATTCAAAAAGAAAATACAATTTTCTTATATATGGGTTGTGAAATTGCATTCACTAGCAAACGATTTAGCTATTTTGCATATTCTTTTAAGCATTCATTTTAATTAATTCCCGATTAGTTTTTTCGGTTTAACTATTACGTGTAATTATATTCATTCAAATATTCTACATGATTTATACTTGCATAATATTTGCGTAAAAAGTTTATAGTAAACATAAAATTGTTTCCATATGTATTCATGTGTACGTATATATTTTTGTTAAACACAGTTTGCCTACCAAACTCCTCCTAGACATGAAACTTCATATATAAGGTATTATACTTTGGTTTCAGCCCGGAAAAATCGGCGCAAAAATGTGATAATTAAAAAAATTGAATTTGTCAGATGAAAGTCGAACGTTGGCATCATGAATGCGTAACGTAGTAGCTATTGGTTCATGTTTTAATTTTTAGCCCTGCAGTAAACATGTTTTCATGGCCCAGTCAGTTACGGCAGGGACAAATTAAATCGTGAGCTAAACGTTTTGGTTTCGATTCTCGGTGGTGGCGCATGAGTCTTTTTTTAAAATACTTTTTTAAATCACTACTATATATTGCATCCAATCTGTCTATCTATATATTTATCTATAAATATATATCTATAAAAGTGAAAATGTCTGTCCGTCTCTTCTGTATCGTAGTTAAGGAAGACTATTATACAGAAAGGCATCACTTTACATATTCACACTTATTAATATATACATATGCACATAACCTTATGAACAGTACATAGGACCCGAGCGAAGCCGGCCTGAACTGCTAGTATATATATATATATATATATATATATATATGTGTGTGTGTGTGTGTGTAAGTTATATTAAATAATTAATAATAACGCATAATTATAATAAGGAACACCTAAAAAAAGCATATGTTCTGTAAATTCATGGTAGAATTGCCTGTCAAGGCATGCGCAGTGGTAGATAAAATACTGTGTAAAATTCAGTTATAATATATATATATATATATATATATATATATATATATATATATATATATATATATAATGAAGTTCACTCTTTTAGAGGTTGATAATTTAATTCTAAATGTAAGCGACGTTCAAAATACATTTGGACTTCTACCCAGTCATGGTTGACGGAAGGATAGCATATTACATCCGTAGATTAAATAACGCAAGTTGTTTAAAATTCAGTTTAGATTCCGGGGATCGACAAGTTACACCTGAAGACAGGTCAGAGGTTACTTTGACCGGAACTTTGTGAAAATATTCCTCGAGCAGTGGTGGGAATCGTTCAATAATACGATCAATCTCTCTTGATTTATATATAATTCAAAAATA
Source organism: Euprymna scolopes (assembly GCF_053919585.1). Classification (NCBI taxonomy): domain Eukaryota; kingdom Metazoa; phylum Mollusca; class Cephalopoda; order Sepiida; family Sepiolidae; genus Euprymna; species Euprymna scolopes. The sequence goes on along the minus strand of NC_136482.1, from coordinate 18,477,020 downwards.
ACTTCAGAAACTTGGGGACGATGATCTACCTTTTCTCAATATCTTTTCTTTTTATCAGAGAAGAGACGCTGTTAGCATTCTTCGACTTTATCACCATTTCCATTAAAAGTTGCGAGTTTCGATATCTGCAAAACACTCACGCGTGTATACGTTTTAAATTCAACATGTTTCAGCACTTTGTAAGAACATATTCTGTGGAGATCATAAAATTCCCTAAAGTCTCTCCCATGAACAACTTGTGCTTTAGTTCTAATTAAATAACTTTATACCTCTTGAGTCTGCACTTTATAAACCACACACAACATGGATAGTGCCAGCTCAGAAATGTTAGGTAAGCCTATCTAATCCAATGATCACCGAACAGGGAAGTACAACTGCACAATATATATACGTCTGATTATCATGTGAAGATGAATTAATATTGATACAACACTTAAACATTTTAATACCCTAGCATAAAAAAGTTTTTTTTTCTTCGTCAATGTTAATACAGTAAATTACTTGTCAAATTTTTTTCATTTGTAGAACCCATTATTTAATTTTCTCAAGTTACAACACGGTCGACTTTCCAGTCCAATTTCTATAAATAATTGCCAGAAACCGTACAAAGGAATAATACCTATATTACAATGACGTTTAGTTTTGACATATACAGATTTATCAGTTAAAACATTTCTGAACTTTGTGACCTTTCATTCAATTATCAACATTTTAAAATCTTTATTCTTTGAATATACGTGAAATCTGGCTTACATGTACAAGTTGATCAAAACAATGTTATTGTGAATTCTATGTATTAAAAAAAAAACACTATTACAATATGAAACATGTACCAGATAATCCGAGGTTGATCCGAAATACTGCGGACGATTATACAGTGCATCACAAAAGTAGGTACACCCATCACATTTCTGCAGATATTTAAGTATACCTCTTCATGGGACAACACTAACACAATGACACATTGACATAATAAAAAATAGTCTGTGTGAAGCTTATATAATTTATTCTCCCCTCAAAATAATGAAATGAGGAACTACCCATTTCGGTGTAACAACTCTAATAATAAATACGAAATCTGATCGTACTTTAAGAGAAAGCAGTAATATATATTATGTACAATATAATAAGCAATAGCAGTTTGCCTCTATAATAATGAATATGAAATCTCCATGATTTATTAAAACAGCATATAAAAGCTTATTTTTCGACCGCGGTACGTGGAGCGACCTGCTAGTATATATCTAAAAGTTACCTTATCGGTGTGTGTTAAAAGTCGCTAGCAAGTTTATCCCTGAATTTGTCAAAAGAGTTAAAATTTGATAGATAAGATATTGGACCTGTCGCACACTTTCGTTTTGGTTTTTAGCAAACATCGCTGCTAAGCGTTCAAAATTGAAAATCAAACAGTTGACCTCTGTAACTTGGCCTTCGGGCCAAGATCAAAGTGTAGTATCTGTTACGGCAGATACTGCAAGCAAAGACACTATGTGGGGACGACCCCACAGATAAGACCTTGGTCAATGTAGGGGCAACCCTTCATACCAATGTCACTATTCAGCTCCCCTACTCCCCGGGGAGTTGGTCCCCATTTCCCCTTCACTCCTCACTTTAAAAATCGGCCTTGTGCCTAATTTGCTCGGTGGGGGAGCAAATAAATAACTGTCCTTCGGGACAAGATCTGTTCTCAGATGCTGCACTTCAATTTCTTGTTCCCTGTCAGTGGAGGAGAAATCCTTCACGGGTGAGACAATTTTTATTTTTGTTCCTTTTCTCCACGTTAAAAAACGACCTTGGTGCCTAACTCTATCCCGTGGGGAGGCATTGTAAATAGGAACAGCTGACCTCTGTAGGGAAAGTCGAATATAACATTGCTTCTACTGTTACTTTTGCATATGCGCAAAATTAAATAATCATAGCTTAAACTCGATTACGCTTTAAACTTTCGTATCCATATGTCGGTAACTCGGACAATAACAATGCTGGATTAGTAAATAACGCCTAAAGCTGGAGTGCTAAGCATTCTGGTTTCGATTCAAGCAGATGGTACCTAAGTCATATAGTTTTATAACTTCTGAAAACATTACTATGTTGCGAAATAATCAATAGAGAATTAGCTCTATAATAATGAGAAATCTGCATGAATTGAAATATAATACTTGTGTATTTTACGACTGGAAAACAACGGGCAACCTGCTAATATTTAAAAAAAATAAATACATGAACATAAGACATGGCGGAAAAATAGTCCTTAGGACTAAATGATTATGGAAAGAAACATATCTGCCAAATAACAGTAGAGCAATTAAAATAATAAAATGTAGGTAAAGTATACAATAGAAACAAAGTTATCATAATTTCTAGTCACTCAAAGAGGCATTTTAAGGACTAACTCTTGAAAGGTAATCGGTCAAGACTAAATGTTGGCTAATTATACATTGTTAAAAGTTAATTAGTTATTATCGATCTATTTGTGTATCTATCTATTTGTCTATCTATTCAATTATGTTCTTAAAATAGTTTATATTGGAAGTTATTTATTGTTTATAAAATAAAGTGAAACAATGGGTTTTAGCTGAAGATGTTTATATAAATTAGCTAAGTTAAATAAACAAAATAACCTTCGGCAGGCAGACGTGGAACGGTCACACGTTAGGGATACGTGTGCTTTTTGAAGGATGACGTAACGGAACTGAGGTCAGCAGGTAGGGAAGTTGGAGTTTAGTCACGAGAGTGAATAGACGTACTTCAAGCCATGAAGTGAGGCTTGGAAAAATAAGCATGTAGACATGTAATGCAGACTCTTGTGAAGACCATTTGAGACAACTGAAATAAATTTATATTTTAAAAATATAAATAATTATTCTGTGGTTTCACAAAAAAAGGAAGAACAGAGGCCTCAATTGGTTATAATTGGTCGTTTCATGATTCATCAAGGAGCTCAGCAGTGACAATAGGAGAACGCTTGAAGAAAAAAAGGTATGAAGCATATATTATTATTATTATAAAAAATGATATCTTATGTAAATATTAACTGTAATACAGGGTGAACCCCCAAAAACAGAGGAGATTCAATATTTTTCTGTACATTTTACAGTCAACGGAGAAAAAAAAGGCCAAAGAACCTAGTGTTTTGATGTGATGTTTTGAATATAATAAACTAGTTATGACCAAGGTCTCATTTCATTGGGACAAAGCACAAAGAAATGGGGACCCTCATTAAAGTTGGGCCCGTTGTTTTTGTGTCACCCTGTATATACCCGTGTGATAACTCTATGATACAACATGGGTAAGTTTATACGTCGATGTCATATCCTCTGGCTTAACATGCAATTTATACGTTTATAATCTGATGCCGTTCGGAGAACAAAAAATATCATACTTCTAATATTTCCCTCTCTATATATAAAATATGACTGTTTTGGTGCGAAATCCACCTGACTATACAACATAAAGAACCCTCTATCGTACTAGTTTGGTGCCATGAAGCATGAAGACAGATTTTATATCATTTTTCCTCTCCTAAATAGATAATCTGGCAAGATTTGCAGGTCGATTACACTGAAAGTGGTTGGTCTGCGCTTGGTAGCTAATCTGGATGTTTTTGCGGTGTCGCTTCGAAAGTTATGTGTAATAAATAGGGCTATGACATTATTTTGACTCTCACGTATATATTAAACAGAATTAGACAATTAATCAATCAAGAACTATACTACTCTATCTAAAGATATATAAGATATTAACTGATATATACTCGAGAGTCAATATAATGAAAATAATATACTCTTGTCATAGCCCAAAGAATAAGTATCCACAAAATGTTTTCTTCCCTACAAAGAAAAATAGTTTGAAGATAGATTTCTCTTTCATAATACGTAGAAAAGCGTATTAATATAAAGCATATAGCGCAAAGTAATTTAAGAAAAATGACTTGGAGTAAGTTAAAAAAATACACAAATAATGTAAAGAAAATATAGCGTTAATTTAATTAAGATTGTAGATTTACTTCTATTAATACATCGCGGTATAACGTATACTGACACTTACCTTTATATCCACCTTAAATTCTTAGTCTTCAACGAAAAGACATCAACTATTAAGTTCTGAGTATTTAGTATAATTCAACATAAGATTGAACCCTAAACCATTTGTCAATTCTTAGCATAAAGCACATGATTTTTAAAATATAAATAAAAATCAAATGGACAGTAAGAACAGGCGTAAAAGTTAAGTGTTCTAAGTGAGATATAAATAAGACAATAAAAGACAAGTAAGTTTCCAAAGACAAAAGAAAAATAGTTGCACGAAATTCGCAATAGAAACGAAGGAATCACAAGTGAGAAACTAAAGAACAATGAAATGCATAAACAAATTTGAATCAAAGGAAAATAAAATATTTTCATTTGCATGTTTTAGTCAAACGCAAACACTCTTTGTGGCTCAAATAGCGATTGTTCCAATGAAATTTGAATCGGATGTGCATTTGTATGTTAACAAAGACGAAGGCAACCATTGAGATGAAAGATTTCGTATATATTATTTGGGGAAGTTTGTTTTATTATCAGGAAGAGGAAAAAGCGGGCGGAAGAGAAAATGATTTCTTTTCATAGAAATCTTTAACATCAAACGGTAGAAATTCGGTGGAAGATGCAAGCGTTTATATATATATATATATATATATATATATATATATATATATATATATATATATATATATATATAAGTTCCACAGTCAAACAACGTCGCAGCCCACAAGAGCTATGACTGTCAACGAACCGGAAGTCAAAGACTCGAGTTTCCCCTCATTTGGGCTCATCAGTTAGACACATCCGAACTTAGGATTCGAAACCCGAGCCTCTTGCATTCGATGCAAACCTTTTGCTAGTTGAGCAAACGCCCCCATACAAGAAATTCTATTAACTAACACAGATCAAGCAAACCGCGGCGAAATCCGACGGTGAAATGGACCTACTTCGTCTTGACAAAGAAACGCGGTCATTCAATCCACTAATAACGCCAAGCCGAAGAAATTGAAATAAAATATTTACATATTAAACCTTACACTTTTTTTGTCCCGTTCATATTTAGTACAACTACACATACAAACTTAGTGGAAAGTAATGTTTACTCGAAGTTTATACCTAAAATATTTGCGTAAAATCACGATCTGAAATATTTACCGACAATATTTACCCAAACTCGAAATATTACCTGAAATCATTACCGAAAATATTTACTCGAAAGCTTTATGAGAAATCTTTAATCCACATCTTAACTGAAAATATAAAAAAGAAATATTTACCCGAAAAATTTAACCAAAATATTTACCCGAACTATTTTACTGAAATATTTAACTGCAACACTTAATGTTAAACCGAAATCTTTACCCGAGATACTTTACTGAATATTGAACCGAAATATTTACCCGAAATATTACACCGAAATATTAAACCGAAATATTTATCTGAAATATTTAACCGAAATATTAAACAGAAATATTTACCCGAAATATTAAACCGAAATATTTACCTGACATATTTAACCGAAATATTTAACCGAAATATTTACCCGAAATATTAGACAGATATATTTACTTGAAATGTGTAATCGAAATCTTTACTCGAAATATTAAACCGAAATATTTACTCGAAATATTAAACCGAAATATTAAACCGAAATCTTTACCCGAAATATTAAACCGAAATCTTTACCCGAAATATTAAACCGAAATATTAAACCGAAATATTTACCCGAAATATTTAACCGAAATATGTACGGAAATGTGTAACCGAAATATTTACCGGAAATGTTTACCCGAAATATTTAACCGAAATATTTACCGGGAATTTATCAGAGATCACTAATTTATTTGTTCATTCATTTCTTATGAATCAGTTGTTCTATTATCAGCATTGGTTTCTCCGATATATTTCTAGTTAGAAATCATTGGGCTTTTATGGGAGGGACCACGTAAATTTTTAAGATCCTTAGTAGAAAGTACTGGGTTCGAACATGGCACACTCTGCTTGTTAATCCGTGTCGTTAAATACTTAGCCATCATTGTCTCCCAATAATTAATACAAACATGAAATCGCATAAATATTCATTGTTTCCATATTCGTTTCCTATCAGATTGATATGTATATATATATATATATATATATATATATATATATATATATATATATATATACATATATATATATAATTCATACATATTTATTCATATATATTTTATTCATAATGACAATTCCTTTTCTCCGAGAGAAAACGTTATTTTATACTAGACTACCCGTGACCCGTTGGGTCAGTATGTTATATTAGCTATGGAATTCATGTATGAGCGTGACACTTGTGACGTAAAGAAAATAGTTTTTTTTTTGACATAACAGAAACATATCTATGAAAGTATATTAAAATGAAAAAAGAATATAGATAGATTTCTATAAGTCGTTCTGTTTATTATAAGTGATTATGTTGGAAAAAAAATTTACAGTTAGTGTGGTTGGCCACACTTATAGCTAAATGTGCACTGAACAGATACCATAATACTTATTATAGTTTAATTCAAATTTTAATATATCTGCTTTTTTTTTTACATCGTTCATTTCTTTATTACGTTTAAGTTATTTTAAACCCCACTCTTCCCATGTTAAATAATAATTTCGAAATAATAACGTTAATATTTCAGTGCGCAGATCATGTACACATGCGCAAACGGATGTCTAAACCGGAAAGTTGGTTACATACATCGTTACAAGGTCATTTGAGTTTTATAATTATATAGATTGTCTAAAATTTTGTTAATAACATGAAACGTGCTCAACAAAGGTTTTTTCATTGGTTCTTCTTTATAAAATATAAGCAGCCAGTATTAGTTTATTGCCACAATGAAAATGGCTTACCTTTTTCGCTATATGTGTTTTACGTAAGACGGATCTTCTTCAACATATTACGAAAGAAGTCGTTCACTTCTGGTTACAAATAGTCGTCTTCAGATATCATGTTAAATTCATAACAACTGGGCGAAGTTAGTTCTCCTGTTGTTTTCCTCGGCTTTTACTCGACAATCATTTCAGTCTCATTAACTCTTATCCTCGAGTGGCCTTTAGTTTTGATAAGCAGTAATTCAATAGGTGACATTCATTTTCTCATTATTTATTTTATTCTCAATCATGTATCTGTGCACATTCGTTTTCTCATTCATTATTCCATTTTAAACTATTTCCGGTAAATATCGCTGTATGTTCCATTATGAATCTAAAAATAGTCGCGATATTAAAATCATTACAACAACAAACAAGATACGACAAAATGTCAGTTTAATATCGGCAATCCACCAACATCAATATTACATCCATAGCTATGAACGGACGCGTTAAGATTCTCGAATAGAAAGACCCCAAACAACCAATAATTTACATTCCTTTCTTTAGTGGACACTAATCACACCATTTTGGAACTAAATGGAACCATCCAGTCATACCACTGGTTTCAGAGACTGACTGGAGACATTCATACCATGTTTAACCGCATGCTACGAAAAGTTTCTCTCATGGCACTTTAGTGGCTCCTGTAATCTTTATGATAAATATATATTATATTTTATGCACTTTACACTACTTGTGGTTTCTTTCATTTGTGACCCCTAGCACGGGTCTACAACAACTGGCTGACGAGTACGAGTCAAGAACTTTCCGGATCAATCTACAACAATTGCTTACAATAACTGGATGACGAATATTCGGGAAAGAACTCACTTAATAAAACAGCCGTTTGAGGACCAAAAAAAAAAAAAAAAAAAGAACATATACGGAAATTCGAAATATTTTTTTTCCTACACTGAGGGAAAATTTGAAACTTAAAAAGTATTTATTTTTTTAAAATTCGGTGAGAATCAGAAATAAAGGAGTGAAACTGCAGCTCGATTCAGGGTCGGATTTATCATTTATAAATGTTCATACGTAGAAGAGAATAGGGGAGCCCACGATGACTAAGAGGAATAAAGTCGCAATATCGATAACTGGTGAAAGAATAAATTTGGAGGCTTTTCTTTTACAAGGTGGTCACCAGTTATCAAGGCTCGGAAGCCACTCAGGGATAAGTGTTATGGTAATTACAGTACGTTAGCGTGGAGATTTAATAAAGTGTCTACTTAAGGGGGCGGTTCATCGGGAATTTGTTTACGTTGGACTTGAAGACATCCAGGTTGTAGTCAAGTGAGGAACAGGCAAACGAGACAGAGTTCAACAGGCGTACAGTTCTAAGAAAGAAGCTTTGTTCATAGAATCTACGTTTTGCTTTAGGCATAGATAAAGAGTGGGGAAAGTTTTTAACAGTTGATTCAGTCAGACGAGTGTTTTTCGTAAAAGATTGGCGAGAGGGGACCAGAGATTAGAGTTCAAACGAGAACCATCCATGGAAACAAAGATAAAACAAATATAGGGTCGCACAGTCTCTTCTGTGGGAGAGAGGTCGCAGGGTAGAGAAAAGGGCATCCCTACTAAGCCACGAAGTCTATTTTGTACTCTGTCAAGGCAGGATAGGCTGTTTTTAGCAGCGCCTGCCCAGATATGGCAACAGTATTCCATCCTTGGACGTACTTGGCTTTTATATAGATAGATAATTGCATTAGTAGTGAGATATCTTCTGGAGCGGTAGAAGGATCCCACCATCTTTCCAGCGACCTTGGTAACAGACTTGATGTACGTGTTCCATTTCAGATCAGGAGTGAAGCTCAAGACCAGAAGCTTGTCAAAACATGGGGCTTCTCCTAGACGAGAACCATCAATTTCAATTGATGCCAGATGGTGATCAGATCGTTGATGATGAAAAGATAGAGTTTTGTTTTGGATGCATTAAAGGTTACCAGCCACGTCTTCCCCCATTGAACCACGCGCTCGAGATTAGAGGAGAGAGAATCAGAGAGAATTTTGTCATTTACAGTCTTTGATGTGTTGCCGTAGATGGTCGTGTCATCAGCATAGATGTTAACGAATTATTCAAGTATGTGTTTAGGGAGATCATTGATGTAGATCAGGAACAGAGTTGGGCACAGGATGGACCCTTGAGGGACTCCAGCATTAATACTGCAGGCCTCTGATTCTTGTCCATCAACCACTACTCTTATGAGGCTATCAGCGAGAAATGATTTAATGAAAGAGAGAACATTTCCAATTATACCGTAGCTGGAAATCTTGTGAAGTAGGCCTTTATGCCATACCTTGTCGAAGGCCTTTGATATGGTAAGAGCAAATGTCTTAGAAAGGAAGCCTTAGTCAGGAGATTAACCAATCCTATGAGATATAACCGTTAGCACATCTACTGTAGATCTTGCAGAACGGAAACCATATTGCGTGTCATTAAGAAGGTTATTTCTGCTGAGGTGGTTGACTATTTCTCTATTTACTATGGATTCCAGCAACTTACTCATGACAGAGAGGAGACTTATTGGTCTGTACTGAGAGGGAGATGAGTTATCACCTGAGTTCTTAAATACAGGGCATGCTGATGAGGTTTTCCAGGGTGTTGGAAAGCACTTCTACTTAAGGTAACGCTTAAACAGTTTCGTAAGTATGGGGGCAAGTTCTGGGTGAACCTTTTTTAACACTATAATTGGGATGCCGTCGGGGCCAGTTGCTTTACTGGAATCAAGGTTCTTGATTAGTTTGGCGACCTCATGCATATATATTTGTATGTTACCTAGCTTGTTCTGTGTTATAGGAGGAAATACAGGGAGTTGATGGCCTTCGTCGCATGGGGTAGAATTAGCTGCAAAGTTCTTGGCAACTAGTTTGGCCTTGTCTGAAGTTGACGAGATGACCTCTGGTCCATTGATAATAGTTGGAATAGAACGCACACTTCTGTTCATGATCCTATTTGTTATTTGCCAAAACTGGTGGGAACCAAGCGCTGATCAGTTACTTTGGATTTAACAGACTGGGCATATAGCTCTCTTGCATTTTTATTACTCTTTTACAGTGGTTGCTGGCGTTCCTGGAAGCAGCTTTAGTCTCAGTGCATCTATTACGTTGGTAGCTATGGAAAAAGTGATTTCTGTGCGCGATGGCAGCAGCACATTCAGGGGAGAACCATGGCTGGCTGTTAGGTTTTTGTTGGATTTTTTTAGATGGTATGAATCGGTTTATGCCTACAATCAATCATTCTGTGAGGTCTGATACTATAAAGGACACATCCTTTTTAAACATGGAATGTAGAGGTAGATCAGATCTAAATGTACGGAAGCTATCCAAGTCAGCCATGGAGTATCGCTATACAGTAAGGTGGAGGGGTACGTCTGGAGACTTGTTACATTTCATTATTATCTTAACTGATACGGCGGAGTGGTCGGAGGATACTAGAGGAAAAAGAACGGAACATGAACATAACTCAGGGGAAGTTGAGAGAAAAAGGTCTAAGAGGCTTGCATATTGACCTGTAGTATCGGGCACACGGGTGGGCTCACGAACAATCTGAGTGAGGTCATAGGCAATGGCAAAATCATGACAGAACCTCCCCTCATCGTCCGTCTTATTTGAGTGCGTCAGCCATTTCACGTTATGGCCGTTGAAATGACCACAGATGCGGATATTTGCCGAGGGATGTGCAGACAGGATGTGGTCTATTTTCTCAGATATGCTCTTAAAGATAGTAACTCCGCTGTTGTGAGGCCGATAGAGGGCAATTATAAATGCAGTGGTATAAGCAAGTGCAACCTGGAAGCACATATAAGGTAAATTAGGATCTTCTCAAGATATATCCCTGCCACATGGGAAGTCATCTTTTATGTAGGCACATATTCCATGCCAATAGCGATCATGGAGGTCAGATTTATATGTTAAGTTAGAGTATCCGTTAATTATGAACTCATATAGGGAAATGGTTGGCCCTATTCCAGTTTCGCTTAGAAAGAATATGTCCGGTTTCGTCTCCTGTAATTGGGTTTCAACCACTCGAAGGTTGGACCGTAGACCCCTGATGTTGGAGAAGGAGACATGGTAGTAGGTGTCTACGTTGGAAGATGGGGTTCAAGTGAACAGTAGTCTGAGACCTTTAAAGCAGCTTTTTCTTCACCCTTTGTCAGAAAAATCACTCATTTGAATGAGGACTGAGGGACAAAAAAAGAGAAGCGAGAGTTACTGGAGCTGCAGATAACACATCCACTGTAGTATCTACTCTCCATTTAAAAAATAAATAAATAAATAAAATAAAAAATAAAAAATAGGGGGGAATGGGTACAAGGGACCTATTAATATCTACTTAGTATAAGTCCGGTGTCCAATTATCAATTCAGGACGCTTTTGATGATAATCCCCCCTCAAATATTAATAGGTGGATGTTTTTGGCATTATCTATCTCGAGTTTGAATCATTCGAGCTTCAGCTTATAATTAAAATCGAATAATGAACTTTTATCAAGTTGTGAAGTCGGCTTAATATTAATTTACATTTGAGGCTTGCGGCTGAGGTAGTTATTAATGTTTCACTAAAAAGAACGACAAAAAGCTAAAAGTTTTTTTTTCTAAGGAACGCAACGAACTTATTCGGAACCGATTCGATTCAGGAATCTGAATTATGGGAATGAGTGATTTTTGCCACAAAGTCGAAAACCTAACTGCCGAAGCCGACAGACTCAAAAAAAAGATCTCAAAAAATCTTTCCCAAGTGTTTTCTCTTAAGAGCTGGGATGCTGCACAAAGATGAAGGCGAGATACGAATTGCTACATGAAGCAAATCTAATATTCGAAAAGCCACTGAGCGTACCGTTCGCTTCGAGGGAAAAATTGAAGAAGAATTGGAAAGACTAGTTAACACTGGGATTTTGAGCCTTATTAACTATAGTGAGTAGGCAGCACACACTGTATACGTAAAAAAATCTAAATGTATATGGGTATGCGCGAACTTCTCGATCGGAGTGAATGCGGCGCTCAAGGACCATCACTATCTACTACCAAACCGCTACCAAACCCAGCGAATTATTCACTAAGTTAAATGGTGGAAAAATTTCTTCCAAAATAGTCTTAAGTGAGGCATTCCTACAAATACCAGTAGAGGAAGGTGGTTCGAAACTTTTGTGTATCTCAACGCACAAAGGACTTTATAAATTCAATAGATTAGCATTTGGTATAAAAGTAGCACCTGCAATTTTCCGACAGATTATCGATACTTTGCTAAGTGGTTTGGATTTCGCAATAGGCTGTCTGGACGATATTCTTTAGCGTAGTCAAAATGTTGAGCAACATAGACATCATATATTTCAAGTGTTTGACAGAATAAAAAAATACGTTTTCCTATTGAAGGAAGCAAAATGCGATATTTTTGGGAACGAATAAAATACCTGGGTCAAATAATAGATAAGAACGCGAGGAAACCCGATCAGGATAGGTCCACAGCTATAAAAGACATGCCAGAACCTCATAATGTAACTACATTGCAGAGATTTTAGGGCTCACGAACTATTATCAAACGTTCATTAAGAACATGCATGAATTGCGTGCACCATTGAATGTACCATTAAAAAAGGACAAAAAATGTATGGGTGCCAGGAAGCGTCAGGAAATTAAAATATGTATTAACGTCAGATCTATCTCTAACTCATTTCAATCCGAAACAAGAGATTATTGTCGCAACTGACGCAAGTTCTTATGGTATCGGGACATGCATTCTACACAAGATGCCGGATTGATCCACTAAGCCGATCGCCCATGTGTCAATAACTTTACAGCCTGCTGAGAAGAATTGCTCCCAAATCCAAAGAGAAGCACTGGGGATCATATTCGGGGTTACAAAATTCCACCAATTTTTACACGGTCGTAAATTTAAATTACAAACTGGCCATAAGCCGCTTATAACTATCTTTGGCTCTAAAAATATCTGCCAACTTACACAGCTAACAGATTACAAAGATGGGGGAGCATTCTACAGAATTACGATTTCAGTATGGAATTTCTTACATCTGCGAAATTAAGGGAACCGCTAGAAGACACAGTAGTAGCGTCACTACAAAGTGAAAGGACTATACACACATACTATGTAATACGATCAAGGAACTACCAATGACTTTGGAATATATAATAAAGGAGGCTGAAGAAGATAGTTTCATCAAAGAAACGAAACAAAAAAATCAATCGGATGAATCGGCGGCGGGAGCTTATTCTATGTACGATGAGGTACTGTTGTACTGAGAAAGAGTAGTAATCCCAGCTGCACTACAAAAGAAAATTCTAAAGAATTTCCATACGGGGCACCTTGGGGCTACGCGAATGAAGAGCCTCATGAGGTCCTACGTTTACTGGAAGAGTATGGACACTGATATAGAAGGCGCGGTAAAGTCGTGTAAGGAATGTGCATTGGCTGCAAAAATACAATTTAGCCCGTGGCCTAAAGCGAACCACCCACGGCAAAGAATACACGTGGATTACGCAAGACCATTGGATGGAAACTATTATTTAACAGTGGTAGACAGTTTTTCAAAATTGTCTAAGTATTTCGATGTGAAAGTCCAACAACGGATTTTACAGTCAGCGCACTTCACAAATTGTACGCTAGGTTTGGTGTGGTCGATTGTGTAGTGTCAGACAATAGCACACAATTCACTTCAGCAGATGTTAAAAGTTCCTGCGAGGATGTTCAGGTTAACCACATAACGACGCTAACCTATCATTCCCGATCGAACGGTCAGGCAGAGAGGTTTTTAGACATGCTGAAAAGAGCCCTGAACAAGGCTAAAGGAACACCCTCAGAAAATGCGCTACAGAAGTTTTTACAAGTTTACCGAATTACGCCAAATGAAAGCACTCCATCGACGATGTTGCCAGCAGGGTGAATGTTTGCGAAGAAAATTAGGCCGGTCTTCGAGAAACTTTTTCCCAAACTCCAAATTCCTAAAAAGAGTATTTACCTGGTGAAAAGTATTTTCCAGGTACACAAAAATAATAATACGATATGGGACTAGAAAAGGATCAGAAAAGGATCGGGCGAATGGTCTACATTGTCGAAGGTCCCATATGTACTCACAAGAAGTATTTAAATCAAATTTAGAAACGCCACATATGACGAAAGACAACCTCCTGCTGAACAAGAAAAGGTAATGGACCATATATATGACACCTTTGACTTGGTAGCACTACAAGCAGCCGAACAACACCGATCCTCCAGAAAAAGTAAAATGACCGACCCAATAGATATCAACCTCAGGAAAAAGAGCTAGGCGAATGAAAAGCTCGGGAGGGATGTTATGGGGTACAAATCACCCTATTTTAGATCTAGGTGGAACCAAGCAGTCTTATTAATACCAATGGTTTCAAAGACTAAATGGAGACATTCATACAACATTCAATCGGATGCTAGGAACACGTTCTACTCATACCACGTTAGTGGCTCCTGTATTCTTTATGATAAATACATACTATACTTTTTACACTTTACATTACTTGTGATTTCTTTCATTTGTGGCCCCTAACACGGGTCTAAAACACCTTCGAAAGAGAATATAATGCTTGGGAGGACAGAGTTTTCTGAATAAACAGTATCATAAGTTCTTTTGACAAAGAATGTTCTGATTATGTCAAGGAAGACAATAGTTCCTCACTAATTTTCAATGCTAGGATTTCTATCTGCTTCTAATTATGACGCCCGTTTTATGTGAGAACTTCAACAAGAGTGTACTCTAGCGGATAACAAATGTTGACATGAACAGAATCGTGAGTATGTTATGCACGGACGGCTCAGGATAACAAGAATATGCTAATCTTCTCTATTGGAGAAGATGATAATGCGTGGGATGATTTTTTCCTATTATTGAACCGAATTATGCCTTACTCGTACCAACAACATTGGACGTACTTGGCTCTTATATAGGAGGAGAATTGCATTAGCAGTAATATATCTCCTGGATCGATAGAAGGACCTTACCATGTTTCCACTGTGTTCGATTTCGGATCGGGAGTGAAGGTCAAAGCCAGAAGCTTGTCAAAATATGGAGCCTCCCATTTATGATGTAAAGATAGAAGTTTGTTTTAGATTTATTAAAAGTAACTAGCCACCTGTTTCCCCATTGTACCACGTGCTCAGGATACGAGAGAGCATCAGAGAGAACTTGGTCGTTTATGGCCTTTGATGTGTTGCCATAGATGGTAGTATCATCAGCATAAATGTTCACGAATGATCTAAGGATGTGATTTGTAGGATCATTTACATAGATCGGGAACGCAGTTGAACCCAGGGTGGGCCCCTAAGGGAGTCCAGCATTAATACTAAGAGCTTCTTATTTCTACCTATCAACCACTACTTTTATGACCCTATCAGAGAGAAATGATTTAATAACTGAAAAGACATTTCCATCAATACCATAGCTGAGGATTATGTGAAGTAGAGCTTTTTGATATACCTTATCATTAATGCCTTTGATATGTCAAGAGCAATTGCCCTAGAGAGGAAGCCTCCATCGAGAGATTCGCTAATCCTATGAGATATAACTGTAAGCACATCTATTATAGATCTAGCAGAACGGAAACTATATTGTATGTCAATAAGAAGGATATTTTTGGTGAGGTGGTTGACTACTTATCTATTTAACACAGGTTCCAGTAACTTATTTATGACACACAGGAGACTTATTGGTCTGTACAGAGAGAGAAATCACCGATCACCTAAATTCTAAAATACGGGGAATACTGATGAGATTTTCGATGGTGTTGGGAAGCAATTCTCGTTAAGACAACGCTTAAACAGCTTTGTTAATATGGGAGTTAGTTCTAGTTGAGGCTTTATCAGCACTAAAATTGGAATGGTTGCTTTACTGGAATCAAGGTTTCTGATTAGCTTGATAACATCAGACACATACATTTTTATGTCGCATAGCGTGTTTTCTGATACAGGAGAAAATACGGGTGGGTTGGTTGCGGCCTTGGTTGCATAGAATAGAGTTAGCTGCAAGTTCTTGGCAAAGAGTTGTGCATTATCTGATGCTGGCAAGATTACCGCAGGTCAATTGATAATAGTCGGAATAGAGAACACGCTTCTGTTTAGGATCCTGTTTGCTGTTTGTCAAAATTAGTGGGAACCAATCCGCTGCTCGGCTACGTTAAACTTGATGGACTGAGCATACAGCTCTCTCGCGTTCTTGAATACACTACATTACTCTACAATACCCCACTGCACTGTAGAATATCTACTGTTGATTTTATAAAATTATATATATATATATATATATATATATATATATATATATATATATATATATAATGGCTTCAATTAACGTTTAAAATGCAAACTTCAAGTATCATGATTCAGTTGTGGCCTAAATAGAAACATTCATTTAAGAAGCGGTTCTGTTAGATAAAAAAATCTACTGTTAATGTTATATGCCTATACTTTCTGCTTGTACGAGGATAATTGCTTGAATTAAGTTTCAAATTGAAAGAGAGTAAAGTAACATGTTTCAATTGTGCTTTAAACAAAACGCATTCATGTCGAACGCGCCCCTGTTATATGAATAAACCTGCTGTTGATCATGTATGCTGCGATTTTCTTCGTGTGTATAATAAAACTACTCAAATGCACTTGTGATGTAAGGCTGTCTAAGATGTTAACTTTGGTCAAAATCACGTGATCTTTCTTTCATCGAATAGTGTTTATTATTGATACTCATCGATGGCATTTTAATACAAAACCGATCTAAAAGCACTGCCAGATACATAAAGTACATTCATGTAAATTTTCATAAGAATCAATCGAGCCGGTGTAGAGTCTATAAGGATACAACTTACATACTAGCCCCCCCCCCCTCACACACAACGTGCCTTTTATATAATATTTAGTACGGAGTAAAGATATTTATCTCATTATAATCCCCGTACTCTTCTTTCCATAAACACCGAGCAAAACAGAAATGAACGCCATTTCTGTTCAACATATTTTTTAAGTTTTTATTTGCTATCGGCGTTTAAAAATCTTCGGTCTGTTTTCTTTATTTTCATCTTGGTTTTCTTTTCTTTTAAAAGGTTATAATTATTTACCGTGTTTTTAGACGATGTTTGTTTGATCACGTTGTCTTCTAATCTTTTCTTTTTGGGGAAACTTTTGAAAATTTTTTCTTACGTTCTGACATTTTCCGCTTCGCCTAATTTTCTCACTGGATTTAAAAAAAAACTTATTTTATGCATTTTTTTTTCGTTTTCACTTTTTAATTTTCTCTCAATCGTTCTATATTACTTCATTATCACATTCTCAAGAATTTTCATATTCCATTCATGCATCTGTATATGTTCTGGTTCTTATTCATTCTTTATTATTATTATTATTATTATTATTATTATTATTATTATTATTATTATTATTATTATTATTATTACTACTACTACTACTACTACTATTTATATCATCATTATTACAAACTCCTGCGTTGATATACATACAAAGGCATACTGAAGATGTAGGTTTCCTTCGAAATATATTTATGAACTTTAACATAAGTTTCAAACACATTTATTTTGTAACAATGCGTTTTGGCTTCAAACGTATATAATACGTATCTTATTTAATTCAAATTCAACCAGCGCTTCTAAGGAACAAAACCTTAACGTGAATCTCGCGTGACCAAACGCATCGTTCCGAGACTTAAAAAAACTACTGTAGAAACAACAAACGGCTAATTCTCTGCTCCAACAACAACATGGCAAAAGAAAAGCCATACTTAAGATGAAGGTTTCTTTCGAAATATATTTATGGACTTTAACATGTTTCAAACTAAATGAATATCTTTTTTTATTTTGTAAGAATGCGTTGTTTTGGCTTCACACGTATATAATACGTATCTTATTTAATTTAATTAGTTATTATCGATCTATCTTTCTATCTATTTATTTATCTATCTATTCAATGATATGCTTAAAATAGTTTATATTGGGAGTTATTTATTGTTTATAGAATAAAGTGTAGCAATGGGTTTTAGCTGAAGATGGTATATGAATTAGCTAGGTTAAATAAACAAAATAACCTTGGGTAGTCAGATGTGGAAAGGTCAAAAGTTAGGGATGCGTGTGCTTTTTGAATGATGACATAACGGAACTGAGGTCAGGAGGTCGGGAAGTTTAGAGTCGGAGAGTTGGAGTTTAGTCACGCAAGTGAATAGACGTACTTCAAGCCAGGGAGCGAGGCCGTGAAGAATAAGCATGTAGAAGCAATGCAGACTCAGTGAAGACCATTTGAGATAACTGAAATAAATTTATATTTTAAAATATAAAGTTTTATTCTGTGGTTTCACAAAAGAATAAAGGACAGAGGTCCCAATTGGTTATGATGTTGGTTATTTTATGTTTCATTACGGAGCTGAGCAGTTAAGATAGAAGAACTCTTGGAGAAAGAAAAGGTATGACGTATATAATCTTCTTCTTATAAACAGATGTTAGCTTATGTAAATATGAACTGTAATATATACCTGTTTGATAACTCTCTGATACAAGATGACTAAGTTTATACGTCGATATCATATTCTCTGCTAAACAACATACATACAATTTATACGTTTTTATCTGATCCAGTTATAACAACGATATCTCCCACCACTCTATATAACATATGACACGTTTTGATATATCCCATTAAACAATATACATTGTTTTTGATATACCATTGTATTACAATAGGTCAATTGTGCTCTAAACAGAAACATTTATTTCGAAAGTCCCCATGTCTTATCTAAAGAAAGTGATTTTATACGCCGGTCCCTTCTGCTTGTGCCTTGATAAACTTTTTCAAGTTTACTTGTAATGTAAGCCTGTAAAAAGAATTTTAACTTTCAACAAAAATCAGACTGTTACGTCTTTAATGAGACTTTTTCAATTATTGATATGGATACTTATCGGAGACAATCCTATATATATATATATATATATATATATCTAATGACTATGGCTATGACGAAAGCATATTCTTTTCCTTGTTTTGATTCTCAAGTAACTATCAATTGATGTCTTATATCTTTTTATGTAGAGTGATGTGGTTCTCGTTTGATTAGTTGTGTCTAACAGTGTCCTTTATATACTCTAGAGTCCTAACAATGAAAAGAATATGTTGTTGTTATAGCCCTACTAATGACTTTCTCAGACACACATTTGTTTGAAATTTAAAAAAATCAGTAAAGCTGTTTCTGCAGTCCATAGAAAACGTACTCCTACACACAGAAACATACAAATACACAAAGTATCGTGTATATATAAGTAGATATTATACGGTATAACACACCGAGACTCAGGTTCTTGCAGTTAAGCGGCGTTAACATGGATGACAATTTCGGAATACTGGGTGCCACGTCTGTTTTTGGCCGTTTCGACATTGTTTCCATTCGTTCTGGATTTCTCGTTGTGCTGACATGGATTATATTTACGCAATCCGTGCCTCGCAATTATATGCGCGCATACTCTTACAAGCGCGTATCAATTGTCTTTCAAAACCGAAAGAGACCTTACCATTTATGCATAATTTATTTAAAAAATTCTATTATTATATTTTGCTTAGCAGCTTTTTTTGCGTTGTTTACGTAACGTGTCTTAATGTCCTAAATTTTGTGCTTGGTAAGTAGTATGCTGTATTGGAAGCAGTTGAATATATAAAAGCCTATTATAGACAACTTGAAACAGCAAAAAATGAAGGACTCGGAAGGAATAGACGTTGAATACATCAATAAAAATTAAGTAAATGAATAGTTATTTTATCTGAAGGGAGATATTCATTACACGTTTTCATTTCAGCTGACAACTAATGTGTAAATAGGATAAACATAGATATATGCATCTATTAGTTTATTTTTTGTAAGTGAGAGAATGTATCATCAATAGTAGGTCGTAAATGTCTACTTGTCTGAACAGCTTTCGAGTCGTAGTGCTCAGGCTGGATCGTGATGTTCGCCCGTTTGTTATCTGTCGAGGAAAAACAAGAAAAAAAACGTTGTGTTTCGATTTATTATATATATATTCACGGATGATTTCGAGTGAATATTTCTTGTGCTATTATTGACTGGAATAAAATGTTAATTGTTGTCACATCGAAAGTTAATAGTTAAATGCAACATTCAATTATGTTGCTGCTTTTAACAACTTGTCATGTTCATACACCCAGAAAAAACTTACCGGGTGCTAAACGGCTATATTTGAATAAGGAATGATTCGGCGCAGTCATAGAAAATCTACCCATCTAAATTTACCATCTAAGACATTATCTTATACGAGATGTATATAACCGGCGTTGCAAGGTTGACAAATATTGGTGAGTGGGGGATTTGATCAAATACTATTTAAGATACACCGAATATCTTTACTTTCCTGATTCTCCTAAAATTTAATTGTTGGATTTATGGAAAAATTAAATACAATAATTTTCGTCTATGAAAATCAAACAGAAAATTGCTTAAAACGGAAATCACTCTCACAGCTTAAATAAATAATTATACCTCAGTTTTTGAACGCAACTGGTGTATGGTAATAGAATTGAAAATAAACTTAATATAATTTAAATTAAAAATAAATAAATGATTCAATTTTAATTTAAACTTTTAAATAGAACAATGAAAATAATCATATTTCAACAAACGATGAATAATATGAAAATAATTATTAAAATAGATTTTCTTTAGTGTAATATCTAAATGAAGTTACTCCTAGAATATAAATTCTTTTTAGAAAAAAATTGTTTATATAGAAATCATGCTTCAACTGAAGGGTTTAAACATGTTTTTATTATGAAAAAATATCTGTGAAACAGTGAAGCTTTTGTACACATGAATTAAATTATTAACAAAAATAAAACGGACAGGAGTACAACTTTATTATAATGTCCATATGTCTTGTGCTATATTTTCTTTGCAGGAAGTAGCAATTGAGCCCCTTTGTTGTACGTCATATTATGTTGCTCGAATCTTTCTTGCCGAAGAACTAGATCCTCTTAATATATTACGTATAGTTCTATTCATCAGTGAGACATCTCTCAGACGCCAATTGTATACTTTTTATAAATCTATACAAATAAGGATATTATTTTACTAATACCAAAGCTGAGTAAATCATTATCTGTTTTTCTCAGATTATTTCCCTGGTGTTTTAATTGTAGAACATATATTGTAGTATATTCTAAATATTAAATTGATTTATTCTTAAAAATACTATATTTTTATCTTGATTAATTTAACGTCTCTTATAAAATTTTAGTCATTATATTGTCTAAACTCCTTTCCTTACACCAGTTATACTATTTACTTTCTTTCTTTCTTTCTTTTGTTCCTTCGTCTGGAAAAAAAAACTATTAGTTTAATCCTTATATGTGAGCCTTGTAATCCATTTTATTTCCCTATTTGTCTGTTGAGGACATGGAAAAAACCTTATCAACAATACTACTTAACAGCTTGTTGAAGGAGCAGATAAAAAGTATATACAAATAGACTAAGTTATTATTTTTATTTTAAATAACATGTTTCGAAAACTTACTATTTCTGATTCAAATAATACAACTTAAGCGCATGTTTCTTCTCTAGTGGCCAATGTTTTGTCTCAAGTTAATTCATGTAAGTGTGCATGCGCGTGGAATTGTGAAACAGTCTTCAACGACACCCCACATGTGTCGACACTGTCTGCCTCTAATGACAGGAAGAAGTTCAGAACAATTAAAAACAACGCCAGAGTGAACAGAAAGCACACACAGCACTTAGTATTCCCAAATAGTCACCTGGCCAGGTGCAACGATTATTAACTTCGATGTATAATGAATGATTTCTTAAAACCTAATTATTTATCTGTTATATTAATATAAGTAATTCAGTATATATTCAATCGACCACAATATCAGCAACAGCTACTCAAATTCAAACCATTACTCACCATGGTTTGGTCAGAGCTTCTGTAACTGTTGCATAGGAGACATTCATATTGGGGAGACGGCGCTGATGAGGGGCAGATGAAAGAGAGAAGACGTTTATATCTTTTACAGTTCTGTGGATGTTCCTTTTTTAACATATATTAGAGTGGAGAGAGATTGATCAGTTCTTTAACACCGGCGGGGACAGTCATTTCTTAGATGGAGAGGGGGACACATTTTTTAGATGGAGAGAGGGGCATATTTCTTAGATGGAGAGAGGGACACATTTCTTAGATGAGTTATACACAAAGTTCATTATAAAAATGAGTGGGAACAGAGTTCATATAAGATGATATCACATTACCTTCAATTTGGTAGAAAGACAACACGAAGACGGCAGTAACAAAAATATGAGATGTTCTTTTATTCCATTAGACCGGTCGAAATGATGATCACATCCAGGAATTCAAAGTTGTTTCTACATGTTTAAAACTTTCTCCCTCGCTTCAAAAAGGGACCCTCCTCTGACCATGTCAACTCTGTCTCCTATCTTCGTCTCCAACTCTGTCTAACTCATCTTCAACTCTAGCTCCTATATTGAGAATTTATTTCTACCATGACGTCATACGTGTGTGCAAAAACGTGATCCACCCACATGGCCTGAACATGTGTGGAACGCACATGTTTCCAAACAATTTCTGCAGACAAAGAATTATCACTAATCTACTTTTCGACCTAACCTATTTTTCAACATTTTTAAATTGTATTTTTCTTTATTTTCCCTGGCCTTATTTTTATTCAGTTTTCATAAAAAGAATTGAAAAATTAAAATTCCTTTTCCAACAATATATCTAACTATTTCATATGAACTGAACAATCCGAAATTCCATTTCTGGATCTATTTCTGAACATTGCTTACAAGGTTCGAATCTCGGTCTATCTAATGTTTTTCTTACTTACAAGAAAAGGTTCCCCTTTTCTTGTAACATAACCCCGGTTCATGACAGGTTCACCCATAACGTATACATTTGGCACAAAGCCGTATTATAACCAAGTACTGGCTAAGAGGACTCTGGTGAACATCCTGGAAGAGTCGGCATCAAGAATCGTGGCCGTCTAGTTGTTTCTGCCTGGCCATACTTTTTAATAAACCATAAGGGTTAAACGATCGCCAAGTGAATCGTGAGATGATTGGTGGTGAGGGTGGTGATAAGGCAGAATTCGATCATTGAAGTGGGCGGATCAACAAGAAAACATTTACATTAGGCTTGAAAACGTCAACTTTTTTAGCTGGCAAGCAGTCCATCGATATCCTTTTAAAAGGAGGGATGGTTCTAGGTAAGAATCATTGTTCATGAAAGTTTCGTTCAGTATTGGACAGAGAAGAAGAGTTAAGGAAACTATGTATAGTCGTTATAGTTAGACGAGTTTTTCTTGAGGATGTTTTATTGTGAAGCATAAACTGAAGCTCAGTCAAGAACCTGCCATAAAAAGGGTCACGGAGAAGAGAAAGACTGGCAACGACCCCTTTGTGCAAAATGTTAGTAGGAATGAAACAACGCATTGTCCAACAGATTTCGAATTCGTTTTTTCACTTTGCCAAAACATCTGAATAGAGCTGAATAGTCGAACCCGAAAAAAATCAGTA
>NC_136482.1:18448527-18451027 GCF_053919585.1 Euprymna scolopes | reverse complement strand
TAAGAGACTAGAGTTTACCTGTCCAAATGTAGTTGAATTGCAGAAAGAGGTGTACAATGTATCAGATAATATAGGTTTGATATGTTTACTGTCAAACTATACATATATAAGCATTATCAGAAGCTGTAGTAAAATAATAACATGATCCCAGAAAAACATTATTTATTTGCAAAATTTTCATCATGGCTTGGCTGTGTTTGTGCTTCAAGTAATGAGTCAATAGTGCTGTTTTCATCTGGTTTTTTAATAGTCGACTGAAAAATAAGACATTTCAGGACATGCAAAATTCAGACGCAAGAGGAATTCGAAATCCTAAATGCAAAAGAAAAGCACCAAACAGATTAAACCGTGTAACCGAAATAGCTAACAAAAATTAACTGTAGAATAACAATACATAAATTACTACTACTACTATTATTACTACTACTACTACTACTACTAATAATAATAATAATAACAATAATAATATATATATACAATATAAAATAATAGTTATATGTCTATCTCTAAATGTGCGAATGTGTGCGTGAGGATAATTCTCATCCTATATACTCAACGAATCTTTATCTACAAACTTACGATTTGGTATATAAGATATTCAGACGCGTAAAACTTTATTATATGGGGGGGGTCCTCGGATATTTATCTATCTGTCTATTGTTTTACAAATGCGCATGCGTGAATCATTCACATGACATATCCCTTGTGTTAAGAATAAGTAGGTTTGAAAACACTTTTTACAGTTGTGTCAAGCTGACCTGATGGTTACCGCACTTGACACTCAGTCTTTAGTTTGTTTGTTTTTTAATCTCAGCTCGAGTATTTTGAACTATAATAAACGCATGCATATGTCTCGGTTTATTTCTGTATTTTACATCAATTTTAAAGAGATTTAATGTTACTTTGTACCTGTAGTATTTCTGTATTTGATGACCTTAATGCTGACCACAGCAACTGGCTTTGTTTTTCTAGTTACACAGACGCAACTGGTAGCATCTAACTTTTCTATATCCGCTTCCCTGACACAGACACTAACGTCACAAACCTGCCTACGAGATCGATCGGATCAGTAAGGCTTACTTCTATAATTATTTCTGACCAAACTTCATAGGGATAATGTAACATGCACATTGACTACTTGGGAATACTGATTATGCGATAATAATAAACACTAACAGAACCGATAGAAATTCCACAGTGGTTAAAAACATAATTACATAAGCAAACAGTAGAATGCACTTCAATAGCACAGTCAGTGTAATATTAGTTTCGATTACACAGTAAATCAAAAAATAAATATTTTTGTAGAAATATATGGATAACTTTGAGATATAATATTACAAGAAATAGAACTAAGAAATTGGCAGCGATAAATTACATTAATATTTTGATCTGCACCGACTAGACACTGGCTAACGATGAATAATTTATTATTGTAACCTACACCAACCAAACACTGGGAGGCTATAATTAACTTATAGGTATTATGATCTGCATCCAGCAATAACTGGCTAGAAAAATGTACTCATTAGTATTGTCATCTTTACGCATCGTACACTGGCTGATAATAAGTAACTTTGTATTGTGACCTGCACCGACCAGGCACTGGCTTGCGATACAATTCTTAAATACAGGGCATACTCTCGTTAACTTCTTGAAACCATGAATATATGTCATAGCTTTTCCGGAAAAATAAAAAGTAGCAACTTGAAAGCTTATACACGGTGGACTAGACGTCTTTATATGAGTAGTTTCTTTTTCTCTTAATATCACCATTTTATGCAATTGTTTTGTTTTCAAATTAGCATTCCTATTCAAAAAATAAATTCGCAAATACCATTCTTTATTTTATTTTTCCTTTGATATTAGTGTTTCGTATTAATGATGTATATCTAATAGTAAAATTCATGTCATACAGTTAGAGACAAAATATAGGCATCCGCAAAATTATAATAAAATAATATATAATATAAAATTAAAAAAGAAAATTAACTATGATTGTGGACTTGTATTTTCTTTAGCTCATTAGAAAGTAACTTGTTATTATATATATATACATATATATATATATATATATATATATATACACATATATAAATAAATAGGTATTAGATACGTTTGAAGCCAAAACAACGCATTATTACAAAATAAATAGCTGTTTGCTTCGTAATAATGTGCTGTTTTGGCTTCAAACGTATTTATTTTATTCAAACTCAACCACGCTTCTATCAAGGAACACAAAAACTGTAACATACAACACCCACAGTCACACACAGACACAGACACAGACACACAGACACACAGACAGACAGATAGACACACACGAACACACACACACACACATATATATATATATATATATATATATAAGTCAATTTAAAATGTGTAAATTAGTTTACAGCAATTTGTTAGTCGTCGAAAAATACGAGTTTGTTTGGACTTCATATTCCTGTCCGTATAATAAATTGTAAATTCTCATCTGCAGAGTTTAAATTGAATT
>NC_136482.1:18356027-18446027 GCF_053919585.1 Euprymna scolopes | reverse complement strand
ATACTAGCATGAAAATGAAACAGATTGAGTGAGGTGAAAAGAAAAATAAATGGCTTCTCGTGAGAGGGGGTTCCCATGGTTGGTTACTTCAAAATTCAATGAAACCAGGAAGTTTTTGAAGGTAAAACATCCAAGTTCAAGGTATGGTCGAAAACATAAACTTATGTGTGGTTAGGCACAGATTAATTTCAGGGAAACCTGCCGTCTGTAAAGTTAACCAAAACGAAGGCAATTTGAAGGGGAAGCAAAGAGAATTTGCACGCAGTTAATTGAGTTATATTTAAGGCAGTTTAACAGTGTGGAATGAGGGAGAAATTATAATTAAAATGTTTATATGAATAATATTAATTAAAATTCTTTTCATCCCTTAATGTATATGTCAATAATTTTAGTTTTAAATTTAATTTATATAGTCTTATCATTTTCTAAGTTATATATATATTTAATCTTTACTATCCAATAACCACTCCTAATCCCTTATCTCCTAATTTTATTTTTTATTTTTTGTGTTACTGAAATTACTCGAGTATTTAGTTATTACCAATTGCGATTATTAAATATAAATCTATTTCTATTTTCCTTACTTGGATTATAATAAGTTTAGTTTTTATATGTTTATCTGATGATCTTTTAATTTATATATTGTACTATTCTAAAATCTTCGTATTAAATTTAACATTCCCTTATTTACTTACATTTCACTGTTAACCTATATTTTATTTTTATTTTCTATCCGGTTTTAGGATTTATTTCTATTAAAAAGTTTTGTATAACATCTAACTAATTGTTTAAAATTTCCTCTTTAGAATTCACTATATGACTCAAGTAAACATACATTACATATTTTATATTTACACTTTTTATATTTTCTAGCTTTATCAAAAATTGAATTAGAATTCTATTTAATTCCTACGAATTCCTTAACCCAATCACCTAATGCAGTCGTGTTTCTCTTCTTATTTTTAACAATTATTTTTGTTCTATCCTTATTTCAATCATTATCCTCTACTCGAATTACTTCATTCTCTGGCCCGATGCTAAATGATGCTACATAGTTTCAGTATGCGTCGTTTAAAACATCCAGGTCCTCCTATTTATATCTATTCACTATTATCCACCTTAACTTCACATGTATATAAAATTTCATAAATTAATCTATTACCCTCCAATGGACATTCGTTCGGTATTCAACAGTTACATGTTTTCTCAATATTTAATTCATCTGATTCAATCCTATCATTATTCACTCTTTTGTTTATTTTTCAATTATTAGGACTTATAGTTTATTTAGAAAGGCAGCGGTTGAGAATGAAAGTTTTACTGTGCCCATATAATTTATTTTACTAAATCTATTTTCTGGGAGGGGGTCTTATCAGTTATTTTGTGAACATTTAGGGATATTATTTTCTATATGATTACTAAAAGGTGGATTAAACCAGACCTGTTTTTGCGTTTATTTCTCTTATTGTTAATATTAAAAAAAAAATCTTTTCTATTTATTCTTCTTAATATTTTCATACCTATTTTAATTCTTTACATACCTCCCTCTTTTCATGGCCATGTTATAAATATTGTGTACTTTGTCCTGCTATTTTTAATACCTTTAATCACATATCTGTATTTGACCTTTCCTTTATATCCAGATCTAGTTCAAGATTCATTATAGTAAGTGTTATTCTTATTGAATATATTCTTATTCTGTGATGTTCTAGATATTCTTTCTGATATACAAAGAATGATTGCTTTCTTTCTATTTTTAGGATGATTAGATACATAGTCCATATAGAATATTGTTTGGTTCAGTTGGAGACATGATTCATAAGTATTGTTGTTAAGATTCAGGGTAATATCCCCAAAATCCTCTACTTTACGATTGCAATGTAGTGTTATTACTTAGTTAAGTTTATTAACGAATAGTAAAATGTTCTTACTAGTTCTACTATTCGATTGTATTAATTAACTAAAAATAATGCACCATTCTTATATAGCTCTCCATTAAAGCCTGGTATTTCTTATACATCTCCTTTAGTATGTATGAACCTACAAGGTTAGTTATTTAATCAGTCCGTAACTTAACTATTCACCATCATTTCGTTTTAAGGTTCTTCTCGCAAGTTTTATTATTTCTATTTCTGATCTAGTTTCATCTGTTTCAATTTCCGATAGTTTAAGTGATTTGTCAAATATTTCATGAGTTATAGATGGATGATATGAGTCGATATCATACATTATGTATTTACTGTTTTTGTTTTAAGGAATCTTCTGGAACCAATCTATTAGAAGAAGTACAAATGTGGTGTTGAATTTTAAAGTGGCTATTATTCTTACTAATATTTTTACTAACATTACCTACACGATGAAGCTTAATTAAGCGAGTCAATTAATAATATGAAGCTTAGTTAATTGAAGTAATTAATTTTTATTTTGGCTTTGATTTTATTAGCATATGAACATTAGCAGAATTTTAATATATTAAAAGTATTGGTTAAAAGATAAAACAATATTAATAAGGTATATATATATAAATATATATATATATATAAATATATATATAACACAATTATGTGCATAATCCGTCGATGTAGGTACATCCGCCGTCAAAAAGACAGAAAATTGTTAAACTGAAGTTCACACTAATAATTCAGTAAATGTATTAGCAGGGTACCCGACTTTGCCCGTGGATGAATGTGGATCCACGAATGTTCTACCTTTAAATATATTCATCGTCATCTAAATAAGTAAAATCGACTATTCATCAATCAAATATATTGATCGCCTTCTTTATTCGAAAATTCACCGTTATGAATCGGAAGCAAACTTCAAATATTTGCTCGCAGTGACGTAGTCCAAGATACATTGCCGTCTACATTGCACTGTGGAGAAACTACCGTTTATTTCATTATATTATTATGATATAATCACTTAGTTTTAAATGGAAAATCACGTACCATGTTTCAATTGAACAATAAACAGTAATATTCATGCGAACGGCCCCAGTCTTATCAAAGAACCTACAGTTGGCATTATTCGCCGAGCCATTCCACTCGTTTGATGATTAAACTTCTGACTCCTTAAACGTGTCAGCTTTTATCACAATCGAACTGTTTTTTCTTTAATCATATTTTTTCAATTATTTTTCGATACTTATCGGATGTATTTTGCAACAAAACCTAGGATTACCTTATATTGGTAATTATTAAAGAGCAGAATACTGAAATGAAACTCCAATTAATAAAAGATATAATAGTCTCATTTCAGTATTTTATGTAAACTTACATGGAGACGCGATATTTCCCTAGATTGAATGAGAATCAAAGATGAATGGTTCACATTTCTTATACGCTTAATCGAAATCGGTGAAAGGAACCATTTTTCAATCAAAACGAATGATTTCCTCCTCTAATCAGGGATCCACCGCGGTACACTGGGAGGTAGCTTCTCACGCTTTCCGCAGTGACTTAATCCACAATACACTGCCATTTACATTGCATTGTAGAAAACCTATTGTTGATGTTATTTTTTATATATATTTACTTGAATTAAAGTTTAAGATATAACAGTAAAGTACCACTTTCCAGTTGTGCTCTAAGTAGAACCATTCATTTCGAATGTGGTTTATTTTATAACAGGACGACTGTTCATTTTATACAGCAGGCCCTTCAGTTTGTGCAGTGATACAATATCTCAAATGCATTTGTGATGCTAGGCCATATAAGGTGTTTAATTTAGTTCACATCGAACTGATTCTTTTGAAAAATTATTTCGATTATCTATCCTTGATACTTATCAGAGGCATTCCTATACAAAACTTATGCGAGAAGGCTAACATAAAATATCGTCATGACACATGAAATATCGTCATGTGAAATTTAAAAAAAATCGACCTGGCCGTTCCGGTGTCCATAGAGAACCTTTTTCTTTGTCACACATTGACACACGCACTAAATGCTATTTATATATAAATAGACATATTCTTACAAATCGAAACTGCGCATCAGATTTGTGCTGAGTAAGGATTGAAAGTTAAACGTGTCAAAATGTCGACGGTTGTTTGAGGAATTTTTACGCAAATCAGATCAAACAGTGGTTGATCAACGGAGTACGATGAATAGCGATGGAATTGAATTCGGTTTAAGAAAATTTGTGTAAAATGATCAGAGCTATGGTTAAGTGGGCGGACTTTGACAGAAGACCGGTGAAAGACCTAGCGTAATACTTAATAGTAAAGTTGAGAAGCGGATTTTAGTTTTTCCTGTAGCAAACATGGACGTGTTTGGACAATCCAAGGTTATTTATCGCTAAGTTATACTTGTTTGATGTGATTGTAGGTTATTATTAAAGTTCGAAATATATTCAACTTTAAACTAGTGCTTACTTCTCGGAGAACACGAGTGTTGGACTAGTTGCAACTAAATCGAATGTTCCTTGATATTACGATACATTAAACTATATCCGAGAATGCGCCCGTTTGTGATCCAATACTCTGCAATATATCTGGATAACGAACAAACAGTGATGTCTTCAAAGATTATGGAACATAAAAGAAAATCCATTTGTTTTTGTTTCGTGATTCGTTTATCATTTGAATAGACACTAATGATATTTTAAAAGGTAAAAGATTATTCAACGTCAATAAAACCATGGTAGGTGTCTAATATATGTAACATATAAGTTTTAAATTAATAATTTGAATATTAGCTCTCGCATATTAAAGATTAAACACGCTGTTTTCACGCATGCACAAATATACATTTGTACGTCAAAATTACTCAATTGTTAACGCTTTCTTATCCATCTGTCGATAGCTCAAACGATGGCGACTAAGGCTAGAGCACTAAAGGTTTTGGTTTGGATTGTTGCTAATGGCACCGAAGCAATTAGTTTTACTTTTTGAAATAATTACAATAAATTGGCTACACTAAATAGTGAGTTGGCTCTATAACAATAAATACGGAATCTGAGTTAATTAAAATATTATATTTAAGCGTATTTTCACACCGGGCAACGATGGCTTGCTAGTATATAACGCAAAATGCTCTAAATTTAGAAAATATTCATATCACGAAGGAAGTGACAGTTATAAAAATTCATGCCGTAAAAATCAATTTTGTATTATGTGTGAAAACTGAATAAAACGCTTTTAAATCAAGAAAATATGTTATCAGCTAATCTGCGATATAACTTATTTCATTAGACCCGGTTAAATGAAAATAAGTTACATCTGCAGTTACTTATACATAAATGGTACTATATAAAAATGATTTCAATAAAAATATGTATGAATAAACCGATGTGTTAAAACAAAATTCTATTTTTGCAAGATGAGTTTATTTAAGAAAAGAGAAAAGTTTTAAAATACTCAAATAAATTATCTTATTCCTCTCACATTTTAGTAGTCAAGAAATCTGAGTTTTGACTTTAAATAAGGTAGTTTTTCTCAGCCAGTGGGAAATATTACACAATATTCGGAAATGAGATTGAAAAGTAAACACTTACGATCACTGATCGCATTGAGTCTACAAAAGATACCTGGGTAGATCCGTCGGTATTCTCTTGTTGAGGCGCTCCAGCCGATTAGTTACAAACTAACCCCTTCTTAAAAAGAGACAGTAAAGCTTTGGAGTGTCGACTTCTAAGCATTGCACTGGACAAGTGACATACCGCAATGTACAGGGGAGTATCCTTGCATAAATGCTGTAGACTTCTTTACTTTTGGGGCCTAGGGAAAACTCCCTGGCGAAGATGTCACTTTACAGGTTAACAAATGGCGATAGGGCCGGACTCCAACATTTTTAAATGGGTGCTTGCATGGAACAGATTTTAAAATTGTTGACAATTTTGGACAAAGTTAGTATAGGGGATCCTCCTTGAGATTTGATATGTTTATATGATTATATGTCTGTATTATAACATTCACTTCTGACAAATGCATTAATAATTTAAGCATAAAATGATCCAATGCCGTTTGACAGACTATTAAGAACTAATAAATTAATTGTTTATTGTAATTGATAATCTTTCTCGAGTTACGAACCAGTAATTTGTTTCTATCTTTATTTCGGCTCAATCATATTTGTAGTTATTGATTGCTTAAAGACGTTTTTATATATTACTGGCAGGGGTAATATGAATTTAAATAAAAGTGAAATTATATGTAATATATTTATATTAAAATTTCCATCTCTCCTCCTACTCCCCTTTCTCTCTCCCGCCGTTTCTTTATGTTTCTCTTTTCCTCCCCTCTTTTTTAATGTCTTTCGTTGGAAACCTGTTAGTATGTTTCACCTAACTCATTCCTCTGTCTTGTTTTACTATACTAAAAAAATGTAATTCAGACACTGAAGCAAGTTTTTTTTTGTTTTAACTATAATACTCTATTCTCATATTTATTGCTTGGCAGCAATTTAAATAGAACAAAACAATGACGTTTTTGAATAAAGGTAACTGTGTCAACTCCACCTGTTTTCACAATAATATGAAGAGAAATTTAATAAAAAAGATCTTAAAAATATATATGAAATAAAGTAATTTTCAGATCGTAAACTGTTTCAGCCATTTCTGGGATTTACTCAATACGCCCCTCTTCTAACACTTTATAGGAAATAAAGTAATTTTCAGATTGTAAACTGTTTCAGTCTCATCAGAAACGGATTCTAGATACGCTGCCTGTTAATATATATCGGAAATAAAGTAATTTTCAGATAATTAACTGTTTCAGCAACTTCCGTGACTGACTCTATATACACCCTTTTTAATAATATATGTGAAATAACGTGACTTTCAAATCGAAAACTGCCACAGCCGTTCTCGGAACTGACTCTATATATCCCACTTATTAATAATAATGAAATATAGCAATTTGGAGACTGCAAATTACTTCAGCCATTTCCGGGACTGACTCCATATTCCTTCCCAGTCTCCTATATATGAAATAAAGTAATTTTGAAATGGTAAACGGCTTCATCCATTTCCGGGACTGAAATTTTTCTTAAAAATATTTATGAAATAAAGTAATTTTGAGATTGTAAATTGTTTTACTCTCATTACGTTTCGGTCGATGTAACCTCCCATCGTTTTCATGTGTATCTTGTTGAACTTAGGAATCTTTCTGTTGAAGTAAGTTTGCAGGAATCTAGTTAGTTGCATGTTACGCATTTTTGGGAATTGAAGGTTCAATCCTCAGTACGGCTGATGCTAAAAATACAGTTGTAAACTACTTAGGACCTACTCTCACATGGGTGATGGAAGGAGCGCATGTTACCTTCGTTGATGAAATAAAGGATTCTGTTCGGAATTCTGTATAAATTCACGAGTTCGACAGAAGCATTCCTTGACAAGAAAGACACGGCCGTTACATCGGACAAAACGATGTGATTATAATACTCAAGTTGAGAAGAGTAATCCTAATAATGTAATTACTCTTGTAAGCTTAAGCTTGTAAACTAAGCGTGGCTTAGTGAGGGATGCCCTTTTCTCTACCCTGCAACCTCTCTTCCACAGAAGATATGTTGCGAGCCTATCCTTGTTTTATCGTTATTTTCATGGCAGGTGCTCGTCTGAACTCCAATCTTTGGTCCCCCCTCGCCAATCTTTCACGAAAAACACCCGTCTAGCTGAATCCACTGTGAAAAATTTCCCCCACTCTATATCTGTGCCTAAATCAAAACGCGGATTCCATGAACAAAGCTTCTTTCTTAGAACTGCATGCCTGTGGAACTCTGTTCCGTCTACCTGCTTCCCTCCGGACTACAACTTGGGTGTCTTCAAGTCCAATGTTAACAAATTCCTAATGAACCGCCCCCTTAAGTAAACACTTCATCAAATCTCCACACTAACGTAATGTACTTGCAATAACCCTTATCCCTGAGTGGCTTCCGGGCCTTGATAAGTGGTGATTACTGTGTAAAAAAAAAAAATTCTTCAACGCAAAATACTGATGAGAAGTTTCGTATTGGAATTAATCGTAGAGAAAACGTACTTTTAGTGAAAGCATAATAATTCTGTAGTTGTTACTGTTCTACATTGCAGTGAATATTATAATTCGTTTAAATGTGTTCGCTAGTGGGGTTTGTGAAGGAGCATTCTTTCATTCAGGTCAATATTTCTTTTTAATAATAGAAATAATTTAGTACAGTCAAATCGATTAAATTCATTATTGTTTAGATATTTAATTTTAAAACGGACGTCAATCCTTTGGGAGGAAAATTGCGATAACGATTCTTCTCATTCTTTGACAACTAGCCGGTGCTCATAGTTTTCTGTTTGGGAAATGCCGCTTTGATTGATTTATTTTTTTATTATTAATATAGAAAATCCACAGCAAATGCAACGGATGGAAGGAACAAATTATATCCTGCTTTGCCAAAATCGGAATGAAACTATTCCATTCTTCAGATATGTTTAGTATTGTCCGCTCGTTGTGTTCTTAAAGATTACTTTTCTCTTCTTTCTTTAATTTACGTTTCGTTTCTTTTTAAAGATCACTTTAATTTTTTTTTTTTCTGTAGACAATTAAAATATCATTTTTCGTTTCTTCCGTTAAGACATTTGTGCAACGACCCTCAGCAATTTATGAGCCCCTCTCCCACATTAATCTACTCTACGCATTTTTATTGATAAGGACTGTCGGTGGGTGGAAGTAGGAAACCGCTATTTTACACAGAAACAAAATTTCTCGATTAGCAGCAATAATAATCATCATCGGACTTATTCCTTGGCGTTTGGTTAAGGATCGGTACCCTCTGTCCCCAACCCTACACATTTTGGGGTTTCTTTTCGAGGAATATACAAGAGAAGGAATAAGGCTGTTCGTCGGACGACGCACAAGGCAATTGCGATTTCGATCAACAAGCGGAAAAGGTGGTGGAGGAGAAACGGACTAAAAGCCACAATAAGAAGGAAATATATTATCTTCTCAATTTTCCTGCCTCCGAATGCAAGACCCCTATTTAAAATGGAAACCACTTCCCCTTTTTTTCATCTGAGCAAATAAACAGGAGAAAGACGAAGTTTCTGCTTTTTTACCCCCCCCCCACTTCACGAACTCATAACCATACGTTGCTGATACTTCCCAAATCAACATAGACACAGATTGTGGTACTCATACGCGCTGATAATTGCAGCCGGCAATTGGACTCTTCATTTCCACCCTCGATTGTGCCCGCAAATTAAGCGAACAAAGCCCACTAATCGCAAGCGAAGGCCAAAATGTAGCACCCGTGTACAATTTTCTTTCCTTGCAAACTTGATACTCGCTCAATTAATCATATATCAAATTACCTTATCGTTTTTCTAATCCGTTCATTTGCTCAATCGTAATCATTTCTAATGAAGGTGTAAATATCTACTGTGTCGTGTGAGCAGTGTGGAGCGTAAGTATATTGAACAAAACTTGAGTTTAAATATTCTGTATTACAATAGAAAAATGCAAGCGTGAAAAGTAATGGTTAACCTTAAACATGGAAACGTAAAGGACTGGTTTTTAAAACTCGAAAAGAAAAGCACAAGCTATTCTTGTAAAAATATAAATAATTTATAACTTAAAATATTGCAGCATGAAGAATTCATTATATAATGTTATAAATTGAATTAAGAAAATGCTTAATGCTGCAATATTTAAAGTTATAAGTTTATTACATTTTTAACAAGAATATTTTGTCCTTTTCTTTTCCAATTTTAACAACTAGACCTTTACTTTTACATATTTAAGTTTAATCATATTACTTTTCATGCTCGCATTTTTCTATTTTAATCCATGCTTTTTCCAGGTTTCCAGTAAATTCACTTGTTCTTTGTTTATTTTCAGTCTTATTGTTTTGCCCTCATAAACACATATGTAATAACAATGTACGACAATCGTCTGCTTCCATTAAAATACCCCCAATTATCTCCCTTTCATTCTGTTTGTTTCGCGGGTTACTTCTCTATTCGCGACAATAGTTGCTGAAGCGACGATGTTATCAAAAAGCGTCGTTCACGGTTTTACATATTTTTACGATGTCGAACACCAGAACCTTTGTTTTACTGAACGACAACTTGATTTTTTCCACAATATAGCTGAGAAGGTAATCTATAAACTGTAATAATTGTTTAAAATTTGGTTGAAAAATGAAGTGAGCAGTTCTAAATGACTAAAACTGCCACTTAACCGCATATTCAAACACTACCATGTTTGAATAATACACAGAAAAAAAATACTTTTCCTAGTTTTCATCAAAGTTGTTTTTCAGTCTTTCTATTTTATTACTACCTAGCAACGTACCCGGCGTTGTCCAGGACAAAACAGTAACTTAATTGTATCCCTCTCATTTCCACCACCTCTCCCCAACAGCTATTTCTTCTTGGCCTAGCCGATTTCCCCCCTTCAACATAGACAGGGAAATAACTTATATAGGCGTACAGGAAATAAAATCAGACTTACTTTCTTTTACATGATATGTGTTTACATGACATTAAATAATTAAAAAAAAACTGTTTTCTAAATTTTAGATATCTTTTGGAGTAACACCAATCAAAAGTACATTTATAGTTCAATATTTATTAAGTTTTAGCGAGACGTATGAGATACACACAGACAACTGCCGTTGATATTATAGATAAGTCACCATTTTATGAGACTAAATTCAATTAAAGAGGAAATTAAATTGAATTAAGAGTAGAATATCACTCGAAAATAACACTAAACTAAAAAACAATTGCTTTCCATTTTGAGTATAACATAACTCAGATAATATGACGACTAAAGACAAACGCGAGATATTGCAAACGTATAAATAAACTTGCGGTCTGTATCTATAGATTTTAATTTTGATGATAGTTTAAATATTTGTCATTTCTTCATTAGCCGGTTTCGTACATACTTAAAAAGCCATTAAATTTTGGCCTTTGCTATGAAAATGCCTTATTTGTATTATTTCCTTAAAAAATTCGTGAAAATTTCTTGTAAAGGCATTGACAATTGTATTTTTTCATGTCCAGTAGAAATCTGTGTCAAAATATTAAAAATCACCCGAAAATAATTATAAATAATAAACTAAAATAGACGGATATTTGAATCTTGATCACAAAAATCTATTAAATTATTTTAAGTATTAATAAAAAATATGATTAATCTATCTTTTAAATATTGAAAATAAAATTGAAATACATTGTGCTGAAATTAGATTTTAGATACAAGAGTTCTGTCCTTTATCACTACATCGGGTAGTTTTTGTGATCAAGATTCAAATCTCCGTCTATTTTAGTTCTCATTTATAATTTGGGGGGGGTAAAAGGGTGAGGAGTAGTTGTGACTGCTATAAATAAAGTTAACACCTCTTCCTCTCAAAAAATGCATTTTAGGTGTGAGGATGGGACTTCTCAATGGCGATCTCCCCCCCCCAACAAAATTGCGATGATTTAAAACATCATATTTTGTTTTGAAAACTTGCATTTTGTCTGGAGAATGCCTTGAAAAAATATGAAAACCCTTGAAAACTCTTTGAAAATAGACATTGAGAATCGAACCCTGTATAAATCGTCAATTTAATGATGAGTGTGGAAGATGAAAGAAGCTAAAACATTTACCTATGTTTACTAAATTGTTAGGTGAAAGTACAGAATAGTTACAAAACACCTTCCCTTCTCAATGGTAAGAATGTGTTCCTAAATAATAACGTTATTATTTTAGCATGTTTGTTTTTTCGACACAAAAAAACATAAATGTCGAAAAGAATTGCATTTTTCCTTGTTTGGCTGCTTATGCAGAGATCTTTATTTAATGTGGCATGACAATTAAGTGGAAACCATTGGAGTTACCTGAAATTCATTATTTCAAATTTCTCTCGAATAACGAGGAAATGCCTCTTCACTCGTGCGTAAACCTATACGCATACGTTGTGAGCATCTTCTTTACCAAATGTCAGTTGCCTGTAGAAAAAATCTGAAGAATCAGGCATTATTATAAACCAAACTGTACATTTGCAATGTTAAATGGCATATTCGTGTTTAGTGTCTGGTGTTCTGTTGCAGTTAAATATAAAACTTACCGAAAATACTCAAAAGTCTGTACAATGTACATATTTGTAAGAGAACAAAGATAAAGTATGAAAAGAATCACTTAATTTAATCAAGTGGTTCTTGGGGGGGGGAGTTACGATTTTTTTTACTACAGAGTACTTCCTTATCATGGCCCGAAGGACACTCTAAGATAAGGATTAATAAATGTAAGGCGATAGGGCAGAAATCACTAATAATAGAAACTGGGTAGAATTTGTATTATTTAAGTACTTGTTTACATTGGACCTGAAGACAGCAATCGCCAGTGAAACAGTGTTCTATAGGCGAGCAGTTCTTTATTTTTATTACATTTTCACCCCAAACAAGGCAAATTACCACTTTGGTGTAGGGGGTTACTAACAGGGGCAACAACTACTGGGGTACTATGTAGGGATTTGGGCAGCAAGATATCGGTTCACGTTACACTTGAACTTCTGCACGTCAGTACTGTTGGGGAAGCAGTGACCTGGAAGGGAATTCCAGAGTCTAGCGGTTCTGGGGAAGAAACTATTGGAGTAAAAAGATCTTTTACATCTAGGGATCTCTACAGTGTGGGGGTGGGATTTTGCAGCCTGTCGGGTTTGTCGAGGGTGTCTACGTCGTGGGGGCACAAGTGTTTGCAGTTCGTCAGAGCATTCACCACTATAATACTTTTAGAAAAGGCAGAGGGATGCAATATTTCGTCGATGGGACAGAGGCTGAAGCTTAGATGCCAGTTCAGGGCCTATCAGGTTTGCGACTCTCTTTTGAACCTTGTCAAGGAGCGAGAGACTAGTAGCAGATGCACCAGCCCAGATGTGACAGCAATACTCCATACATGGGCGAATGGTGGCCTTATAGAGGTACAGGATACTTTCGGGTGTTATTAGTTTTCTAGCACGGTAGAGAGAGCCAACCTTTCTTGCAGCGGCCCTGGCAATGCCTTCAATGTAATTGTTCCAACTCATGTTTCCTGTGAACGTTAGGCCAAGGTGTTTGAAAGATGTACTCTCAGATAAAGAGCCGTTGGCCATTGCTATAGATGGTAGAGAGGGTTTCTTGTAATTATTGAATGAAACTAGTTTAGTCTTGGCAGCATTGAACGCGACCAACCACTTTTGTCCCCATTCCACCAACAGAGTTCTAGAAAAGAATCTTTATTCATAGAATTTGCGTTTAGCTTTTGGGCACAAGTAGAGAGTGTGGGGAATTATTGATAGTGGTTGTAACTAGTCGAGTGTTTTTTGTGAAAGTCTGGCAAGGGGGGGGCGATAGATTGCCATAAAAATAATATAAAGCAAAGACAGGCTTGTAAGGTCTCTGTAGGAAAGACCTTGTAGAGAACAGAAAAGAGCATCATCTACTAGGTTCGAAGACAGTTTTAAACTCTATCAAGGCAAAATATGGCAAGACGAGCTGATCCTGCCCAGATGTGGCAACATTACTCCATTTGGAGCAATATTATTACTAAACTGTATTAAACATAAGGCTGTTCAACAATTTGAATTAAGTTGTCATTCCCGTATTTATTTTATCAGATTTCATATTAGCCAACGAAAATTTTCCCATCTCTAGGGACAGTTTAGTCCATCTGAGATTTCCCTATTTCTGTTACAATTTGACATTTATGGAACTTCTAGACTTAGTAAATTTTTATTGCAGGTTCTAACGTTATTGTATCCAAGTACTTTTGCCATTGACAAATATGTAAAACTGCATCATTATGAGCGCATACAATAATTGTTTTTTGTTTTGTTTTTTTCTTCAAAGAAAACAGAAATTATAAATGTGCGGAGGCCACTTGAGGATAAGGGTGAGTGTACAGCAGTCAATGGAAAAAATGTCGTAGTAATCGTTAGTAGTGGACATTTGGTAAATTGGATTACTTAAATAGAAACGGCTCATTAAAAACTTGTTTACGTTGATAGCCATATTGTAGTCTATATATACACAAGCGAAAATGTGTGTATGTATGTATGTTCGCTTTTTGTGTATGTCTTCAAAAGGCTTTCTTCAGAGAACCTATCGGTCGCCTCACATCTTCTTAAAACTTTTTATATCGCGTCTAAATGATAATATCTACGACTTAACAACAGTGGTCGGCTCTCTATTTAATTTGCCCGACTTTGAAACGTTAAATATTCGACATTTTCGGATCGGCACGTGTTACTTTCGTTTTTCGGTATAAAAAAAGCGAAACTCGATTCGAATCACTGGCCCACGGCCACACTTGCCCGCGCGCCCTCCGGGGCCCGGGTGACATGATCAAAGTGTAGTATCTGTTCCGGCAGATACTGCAAGCTATGACTAGCTAGGACTAGCTATGACTAGCAAAGACCAGATGTGGGGGCAACCCCACATGATTGACCCTTAACCAGCTCCCATTTCCCTCCTCTCGGGAGCTGGTCCCCATTTTCCCTTCCCCCTCCCTGGACTCCTCACATTAAAAATTGGCCTTGTGCCTAATTTGCTCGGTGGGGGAGCAAATAAATACAACTGGCCCACGGCCACACTTGCCCGCGCGCCCTCCGGGGCCCGGGTGACATGATCAAAGTGTAGTATCTGTTCCGACAGATACTGCAAGCTATGACTAGCTAGGACTAGCTATGACTAGCAAAGACCAGATGTGGGGGCAACCCCACATGCCTGACCTTTAACCAGCTCCTATTTCCCTCCTCTCGGGAGCTGGTCCCCATTTTCCCTTCCCCCTCCCTGGACTCCTCACAATAAAAATTGGCCTTGTGCCTAATTTGCTCGGTGGGGGAGCAAATAAATACAACTGGCCCACGGCCACACTTGCCCGCGCGCCCTCCGGGGCCCGGGTGACAAGATCAAAGTGTAGTATCTGTTCCATCAGATACTGCAAGCTATGACTAGCTAGGACTAGCTATGACTAGCAAAGACCAGATGTGGGGCCAACCCCACATGCTTGACCCTTAACCAGCTCCCATTTCCCTCCTCTCGGGAGCTGGTCCCCTTTTTCCCCTTCCCCCTCCCTTGACTCCTCACAATAAAAATCGGCCTTGTGCCTAATTTGCTCGGTGGGGGAGCAAATAAATACAACTGGCCCACGGCCACACTTGCCCGCGCGCCCTCCGGGGTTCGGGTGACATGATCAAAGTGTAGCATCTGTTCCGGCAGATGCTGCACTTAAGATAATTTGTACCAGTCAATGGAGGGGAAACCCTCTATACTGGGACAATTATTATTTTTGGTAACCAGAGTGCCCCCTTTTCGCCTACTTTTAGGGGAGCTGGTTTTTACCTCACATTAAAAACGGCCTTGTGCCTAATTTGCTCAGTGGGGGAGCAAATAAACACCATCTGTTCCGGCAGATACTGCAAGCTAGGACTAGCTATGACTAGCAAAGACCAGATGTGGGGGCAACCCCACATGCTTGACCTTTAACCAGCTCCCATTTCCCTCCTCTCGGGAGCTGGTCCCCTTTTTCCCTTCCCCCTCCCTTCACTCCTCACATTAAAAATTGGTCTTGTGCCTAATTTGCTCGGTGGGGGAGCAAATAAATACAACTGGCCCAAGGCCAATGGGTTCTAGAAAGCGATTTAACGTTTGGTCAATATCGGCTTATCGTCATATCAGACGGTTGCTTTCATTTCGAGACGAGATACTCCCCCTATTAAACAGGGAGCTGGCTTTTCCAAAAGTTAGGTAAAACAAACAAACCGGGTTATTGAAACTGTCCCGCAGCAAATGTTAACTGCTGAACAGTTATTGATTACGATCGCCGCATGTGCATTAACTTTTTCGTAAAAAAAAAAGAAGCCAACAGACTCGCACTCAAAGTTCACGTCATTGATTCGTCAAAAACGGGCACCTACCAGGTCGCACTTTTTTTTCACACTTTACTACATTCAGACTGCGCGTCAAGGCTTCGTTTTTGTTTTGTTTTTTTAACAACCAACGATTTTTCTTTTCATTTACCCAAAGACACACACACCTACAAATACCAGGGCAACGCCGGGCAACGCCGGGCAACGCCGGGTACCGCCCCCCCCCGCTAGTCAACTATAAAGCTGGCAAACTGAAGAGAGTTCCACAGCCGTACAGTTCTTAGAAAAAAGATTTGTTCATGGAACCCACGTTTAGGTTTAGGCACAGATAGAGAGTATGGGAACAGGATAATGTCTTTAATCCTGTGTTCAATCCGATTATGAATTGTGCCTGGCAGTAGCTGCATCTGCAACTGGTATTGGACTTGTCCTGCAACAAATATATTACATAGGCTGGAGACCCATTTCCTTTCTCTCCATTAAATTACAAGAAACTACACGTACGTTTTCAAGAGAATTGTCAGCCTCTTTCTTCGTGGTACGTCATTTTTGTCAATTCCTGAGCGTCAGCAGTTCCACATACTTACAGACCACAACCATCTATTAGGTGCCTTGCAGTCTTCCACGGGCAAATATTCGTCCCAAGAGATTTAACAGATGTACTAGATCCTTCAGTTCATATCAGAACTCCGGCATGTCAAGAGAGCAGACAACATCCCAGTTGATACCTTGTCATGTGAAATTAATTGCTTCATCTTAGATCCTTCCTTCGACAAACCTCTATTGCAGCTAACGATGAGGACATAGTTTAGTTTTAAATACAAGCAGAAAAATGAATTGAAAATATCATTTTAAGCATCGTAACTTAGGTAAATTTTTCTGATTCCAATACTGTTTCCGATATTTAAATTTAGCATTATTACAATGGAACATGACTTCCTGTCTGTTGAGTAAAGAGGTGGGTTTGGTGTAAATATGTGTAGGAATAGTACAGAAGATTTGAATAAGATATTAATAATCTAGACGAATAAGATATATATTAATTAGGGCGACAGATTTTAAGAATAACAATATACATATAATAAACTAAAATTGTTTTAAATTATCCTTCAAATAACGGTAAAAATTTTTGCACCGACCTCCTAATGAAGGAATCGAATTCGTTATTGTTTACGACTACTTCAACTTGTAATATTTTACGTTCACTTTAACCAATTATAAATACACTGTGAAGTAGATTGATGAAAATAAT
Organism: Euprymna scolopes; assembly: GCF_053919585.1. Taxonomy (NCBI): domain Eukaryota; kingdom Metazoa; phylum Mollusca; class Cephalopoda; order Sepiida; family Sepiolidae; genus Euprymna; species Euprymna scolopes. The sequence goes on along the minus strand of NC_136482.1, from coordinate 18,428,969 downwards.
TAAACATACGTAATTAACCCAAAATTTGCCATTAACAAATAAAGATCAATATAAGAAGAAATGGTTTTCACTCAGCGTAAGGAGTTGCTATCAGAAGTGATTCAATGCCGAAATATTCGTTGAATGGCATAAAAATAAACTCAACTGAGTCGGCGGTGTGTTTATGACAAATTGATTCAATTATCTCAGCTCAAATTAGTTGCCAATCGGGAAATGAGAAAGAGAAAGGCTTATTAAGGTCTAACATGGAATTGCACCAATTTGAATTGCCGTTTTTTAATCTATTTTTGAGGAGTCAATGATGCTACAAGAAAATACAATTAAGTTGTGATTAATTGGGAATGGGTGGGGGTAAATTAATCATCCTTGCGTAGATCTCTCAATTACTTATATTCTATTTCGACTGTATTCTCTAAAAATACAAACTTATTTTATATTATTTGGGGAGAAAACAACTGCAAAAATAAGAAAGAATATCAAGCAAATTTATTTTGCAATTGGATACCGTAAGTAGAAAGAAAGTGTTTTATACAGGGAAAATGTCTCTGAGCATTGTATTATTGGAATTATTTGGATTTTTTTCTTACTATTCTTCTTAGTTGAGTGTTACTTTCTTAATTTTTTGTCGATGTAACTTCCGACCTTCTTCACATGTATTTTGTCGAATTAAGAAACTTTTTTGTTAAACTCGGGAATCTGCACGAATTTTGAACGAACCTTTTTATTTAATCAAAGGGAACAGCATGATCTCGTTCCGTCGGCCATTACTGGTAGACTTTATAAGTTGCAATTGTATTTGAGTGTCGCCCGCACTTGTGATTGAACCAGTAACACCTTGATTCGTAAATCGCAACTTTTACTTGGAGCGGATTGCGCACCAACGTGGCGTATTTTTCGCTATTCCTTCAGATCCAGGGCAAATTTGTTGATGGACGTCTAACTGTTGAGAGATGTCTAATCAAAACCATTTTCTCCCCATCTTCTCATAGACTTTGATCTGTCTTTTTTGTTTTCTAACATACCCCCAAGGATAACTTTGTGATCATTTCATATGTCCAAAAAGTATAATTTTTACTTTTGATTTTATCAAATACAGCGGGTAGGGAAGTAGTTTGGCGGAGGCTGAATATTTTTCTTTCGATTAGCCGATGTCTCGTAATGAAACGCATTACATGATTTTGAAATACCTCAATGTCATTGGCTAGTTTTTAGTCTATGTGATACAATCAAGGCCATATAAAATTACTGGAAGGACATTAAAAAAAAGTTTTACTTAAACAGTTATCGGCACCATTTTTAAGCTTGTTTTGATTTGGTTTTGAGTTAAGTGTTGTGGATACGCTGCCCAATCCAGTCCGTTTCTATCTTTACAGTAACACCTAGAAGATTGTAATTGACAACGGGATGTTATTAAGTAATTTATTCACGGACAATTCCAGTTTAAATTTCACTTATATATCATTATTTAATATTACCTATTAATGCTATATATATATATATATATATATATATATATATATATATATATATATATATGCATATTAGTAATAAGCTATAAAATATATATGGCAATTAAGCTACACAGAATATTTCGCGATTCATCATGCTGATGAATCCCTGCGTGGATGAAGTGGATGAAACGTGGAATATTCTATGTAGCTTAATTTACATATATATTTTATAACTTACTACCTAGTACAACCTAGGTATTGAGCACTGTTGAAGTAAATACTTAAGGGTTACGCATACATTTATACTTTCGTATATTAATTTCTGTGATTAAATTAAGTAATCATATATATATATATATATATATATATATATATATATATAAACACTAGCAGGAAGACTCGACGTTGCTCGCGATTCAATAGTGATCAACGGATATTTCACACTCCTGTATTTTTATTGCCATCGGAATCAGTGTAATCGCCCATGTTTCAATCATATCGATTTATTGCCTGCTATAGTTGGGGACCCATCTTCGTGCACCGGATGCAAGCTTTACATGTCTCCACGCAATGACTTACTTCACAATATATTGCACCCTACATTGCAATGTGGACTACACTGTATTCTGGACTATGATTTTTTATGGACTACACTGCAATGTGGACTACACTATAATGTGGACTACACTGTAATGTGGATCACACTGTAATGTGGACTACACTGTAATATGGACCACGCTGTAATGTGAACTACACTGTAATGTGGACCACACTGTAATGCGGACCACACTGTGATGTGGACTACACTGTAATGTGGACCACGCTGTAATGTGGACTACACTGTAATGTGGATCACACTGTAATGTTGACTACACTGTAATATGGACCACGCTGTAATGTGAACTACACTGTAATGTGGACCACACTGTAATGTGGACCACACTGTGATGTGGACTACACTGTAATGTGGACTACACTGTTATGTGGACCATGCTGTAATGTGAACTACACTGTTATGTGGACCATGCTGTAATGTAAACTACACTGTAAGGTGGACCACACTGTAATGTGGACTACACTGTAATGTGGACCACACTGTAATATGGACTACACTTTAATGTGGACCACACTGTAATGTGGACTATGCTGTAATGTGGATTACCCTGTAACGTGGACTACACTGTAATTTGGACTAAGTCACAATAATGTATAAAATGTAAATATAAAGTGTCATGCTTCAATCATGCTCTAAAAAAGAACATTCATTTTGAACGCGCCTCTGTCATATCTAAGAACCTGCAATTGATTTTATATTCGTCGTCTTACTGTTTGTGTGGTAATAAAACTTTGCAAATACACTTGTGATCTTAAGCTCTGGAGGGTAAACTCTAGTCGAAATTGCTTGTTCCTTATTTCATCGGATTATTTCGGTTATTGATTATCGATATTTATGGAAGACATTCCGATACAAAACATATCTAAGAAAAATGCCAGCCACATAAAATACCGTTCGTATAAAGTTTCATAAAAAAACTCATCTCAAAGCAGCAAAACTAAAACTGGTTTGTCATCACACCATATATATACAAATATACGCAAATTTGTGGCATGTTTTTTTTTGTTTAAAAATACATTTGTGCTTACGAATTGTTATAAAATTTAAAACCATAGAATAGTATTATAATCTTCCAAAAGCTTGCACATTTTCATATACTTTCGTCACACACACACACACACACACACACACACACACACACACACATATATATATATGTGTGTGTGTGTGTGTGTGTGTGCAGGCTCCTTCAGTCTTGGGCAAACTATGGATACCCATGAAGGGTTGCTTGCGCGTGAAATCTTTGTGGCAGGAGGTGCATAATCTCCAACCACACCCCTGAGACAAAATTGTTAAATACCAGTTGCAAGTGAAGTACAGGACGACTGGAAACAAATGCCGAGATAAGCGAAGAGCACATACAGCGCATAGAATTCCGAAATGATCACCTATCTGATACTAACCAGGCTCAACGTTGCTTAACTGCGGTGATCTTACGAGAACCGGTGTGTCAACACGATTATGCCGCGCGCGCACACACACACACACACACACACACACACACACACACATTGAGCCTGGTTAGTATCAGATAGGTGATCATTTCGGAATTCTATGCGCTGTATGTGCTCTTCGCTTATCTCGGCATTTGTTTCCAGTCGTCCTGTACTTCACTTGCAACTGGTATTTAACAATTTTGTCTCAGGGGTGTGGTTGGAGATTATGCACCTCCTGCCACAAAGATTTCACGCGCAAGCAACCCTTCATGGGTATCCATAGTTTGCCCAAGACTGAAGGAGCCTGCTTTATATATATATATATATATATATATATATATATATATATATATATAAAGCTGAACGTCTCTGTGTGTTTCTGGTCACGAATAGGCTCCTATATAGTTTACTATTATAGAAAACTAATCACATATAATGATAGAAGATGTATCCAGACACAGAAATAGGTATGTTAAATCTGGCATAATGATGATTCATTAAAATTGTGGGGTCTGCGTACGAGCCTGGTCCACAAAGTATGGAAATAAACATTTTTGAAATAAAAAAAAACCTTTGCATGTGTTTTTGATATAGATGTAAATAATAATACTTTGATAAGTATGTTTAAACTTAAATAGGGATGGTATAATAAAATTGTGGTGTCTGCGTTCGCGCCTGGCCTCCATAGAATGGAAATAGACAGAAACTTTAATAAAGACTTTTCATATCTATCTGCGTTAGTATACTTTGATATATATATATATATATATATATATATATATATATGCAAACAGCCTTTTTTGGCAATTTCACAAGTTCCAAATTTTAGCGACAAATGATCAAAATTTAATAAATTAAGATTCGTTAGAAAATAAGGACCTGACTTGTGTAGTGAGCGTTTATGTCACATTTGCTCTGAACATCGCACATTAAGTAGATCATCCAGAGTGTGTTTTGGTCTGTATTTAGAGCCATAAAATTGTGCAGTAAAGGTACAATATCGTTTCACCCTAAAAAACTCCTTTAAAATTACCATTCTCAAAGGATTTCGAGGGTGCTAAAAACAAAAATAATGCTTAAAATTACAGGAAACGAGTATTTTCCAAGATATGCAATAAACTTAGTTAAAGAAAAGTGGGGATCACTTTTCTATATTCATGTAACGTAAAATGAACACCAACTTTATGTCCACCTTTTTTTTTAGCGAGGGGCGTCTGTTATTTTTTTATATGTGTTTTTTTTTTTTTGTTTTTTTACATAGGCATCACCGCATTATCAAGGCCAAGAGGCCACTCAAGGATAAGGGTTACAGAGTGTACAGTGGAAATTGGACAATATAGTAATCATTAGTAATGAAAATTTGGTAAATTTGATAACTTATATGGAACGGCTCATCAAGAACTTATTTACGTTAGACTTGAAGACAACCATATTGTAGTCAGCCGGAAAGCAGGAAAACGGAAGACAATTCCACAGGCGTGCAGTTCTAAGAAAGAAGCTTTGTTCATGGAATCTACGTTTAGGTTTAGGCACAGATAAAGAGTGGGGGAATTATTGATAGTGTTTTCAGCTAGATGAGTGTTTCTTGTGAAAGTTTGGCGAGGGGGGACCATATTTTGAAGCTCAGTCGAACACTTTCCATGAAAATAACGATACATCAGAGACAAACTCGCAACATCTCTTCTGTGAGATAGAGGTTGCAAGGAAGAGAAAAGGATATCTCCTACAAGGCTACGAAGTCTATTTTGAACTCTATGATAGCAGGACAAGTCCTTTCTAGCAGCTCCTGCCCAGATGTGGCAACAGTATTCCATCCTTGGACGTATCTGGCTCTTATATAGATAGAGAATAGCATCAGCAGTGAGATATCTACTGAATCGATAGAAAGATCCCACCATTTTTCCAGCGGCCTTGGCAACAGATTTGATATACGTGTTCCATTTAAGATCAGGAGTAATGGTCAAGCCCAGAAGCTTGTCAAAACTTGAGGCCTCCTGAAGACGAGAGCCATTCATTTCAATTGATGTCAGATGTGGATCAGAATGTTGATGATGTAAAGAGAGAAGCTTGGTTTTAGATGCATTAAAAGTAACCAGCCACTCCTTTCCCCATTGTACTACGTGCTCAAGATCAGAGGAGAGAGAATTGGAGAGAACTTGGTCGTTTACTGTCTTAGATGTGGTACCATAAATGGTAGTGTCGTCAGCATAAATGTCTACAAATGATGTAAGGATGTGATTTGGAAGATCATTAATGTAGATCAGAAAAAGAGTTGGGCCCAGGATGGACCCCTGAGGGACACCGGCATTAATACTGTGAACTTCTGATTTTTGCCCATCAACTACTACTCTTATGAACCTATCAGAAAGAAATGATTTAATAATTGAGAAGACATTTCCAGCTATACCATAGCTAGAGATCTTATGAAGTAAACCTTATGCCATACCCTATCAAAGGCCTAAGATATGTCAAGAGCAATTGCCCTAGAAAGGTTGCCTCTGTCGAGAGATTTGCTAATCCTATGAGATATAACTGTAAGCACATCTGCTGTAGATCTAGCAGAACGGAAACCATATTGAGTGTCACTAAGAAGGTTATTTTTGTTGAGATGGTTGATTACTTCTGTATTTAACACAGATTCCAGCAACTAACTCATGACGCACAGGAGACTTATTAGCCTGTACTGAGAGGGGTATGAGCGATCACCTGAATTTTTAATTATATATATATATATATATATAATTATATATTATATATATATAATATATTTTTAAATATATGTGGTGTTTATAGCATGATATATCAACAGAAAGGCTTCCTTAAAAAATTAGTTTTCTATAGGTTTTCGAGTGTGCTTAAAACGAATATCACATTTAAATTTACTGCAAATAAGTATTTTCCTCGTTATTAATAAAAAATATGCGCGCTTGCACGTACAGCAATAGCCACTCCTTATAATATGAATAATTACATTGCTTAATATCCGAAAACATTTTGCGAAAAATTAAGATGCGGTATTCGTTTTTAACACACCTGAAACCTTTCATTTTCTTTTTATTTTACTCTTAATCCTTTATCCCTTAATTTGATTTCATTTCTTATTTTTAATTTCATTTTGATTGTTAATCTCTAAATTAATTAATTAATTATTATTATTAGTAGTAGTCGTAGTAGTAGCAGTAGTAGTAGTATATTTTCCCCTATTATTCAACAACGACAATCGTCCACATCCTAATATTTTTTGTCTTTTCATCCACCCTCATAACATTGCTACCCTATCCTTATACCTCTGCCTTATACCCAACCCCCTCTCTGCATATCTAATAACAAGGTTACCGTTGGATTATTACTACATATTATCTAATATATATTTGTATTCTGCAATTTATTATTATACCCACCTATACTCACCCAATAACTTGACCCTTTAACTCACTTCCTGACCCTCCAGACATGGTTACTGCAAAACTAAAAATTAAAACACTGACCAATACCTATTACGTTAAGCATGCATATCCGCAATGCCGTCGTTCGACCTTCATCTGGAAAATTCCATTTTTCTTATTTTGAACCGCTCTTCTCCTGTTAAAATCCAATTATAAAATTTCACATGGGTTCGAATACCCTATATGTTAAGTTTCATGCCTGTAGACCAAAAACTGACAGAAGAGTATTTTATAAACAAATATATATATATATATATATATATACGCATACATAAATATATATAGAAAGAGTTTTGTGTTTACTATAAACTTTTTACGCAAATATTACGCAAATATGAATCATGTAGACTATTTGCATAAATATAATTACACGCAATAGTGAACTAAAGATGGTCGTCCGATAAGGAAACCGAAAAACTAATGGGGAATTAATTAAAATGAATGTTTAAAATAATATGCAAATAAGCTAAATTATTTGTAGATGAAGTAAAGTTCACGACCCATATGTAACAAACAAATTCGTGAGGCACGCGTTTATCAAGATTTTGTCTTTCAAACCTCTCTCAAGTGATTGGAAATCGTCGTATACGTTACGTCTAATTAGGAATCAAGTTCTCGAAAATTCTGCTTGGAATTAATTATGACTTGATGATTGCATCAGCATGAAAAACTAGTATTTGTAATTTAAATAATTAATATATTTTCTGTTTCATTTTACTTCAGTTAAAATTGTCTAAAGTTTAGGGGCTTTTCATGAGACTACAACATGACTTCTATACAAGATAGATAGATAATCGAATTTTTCATTACAGTTTTATTATAGTTTGTTTAATGTGAAGTTACTAAAGCAATTAGGATTGTTCATTCCTTTTCTTTTAGAGCACTTAACTTCGTAATGATATATATATATATATATATATATACATTTTGGTTTATTCGTTTTATTGTATTCTAGAACAAAAATACGCCTAGTCTGATAGTGTATAGAGTTATAAATTAGAGAAGCAGCAGTAATATTCTAATAAGCAACTGCAAAGTGATTTTATTTGAACTTCGAATACTATTTTATTTTGAATGTGTATTCATGGTTTATTTATGAGGACAAGTATCCTCATAACAGATTGTCCTGAAAAACGTATGTATATAGATATATTGGACACCCAGAAATAGTTCTAGTAGTTATTCAAGTTTCCTCCACTACTAAGTAGACACTCGTTCTCTTTAGTAGGCATAATATATTATATTTTTCTCATATATATATATATATATATATATATATATATATATATATATATATATATATATATATATATATATATAAAAGAGTGTAGCTATCAACAATTCTGGGGGTTTCAGCCTTTTATCATATGTTTATTTTAAAATATTTTTATAACGCGTTTCAAGCTTTGTTTCGCTCTCTTCAGATATTTTCATAAAAAAGTTTTTTTTTTTAAATGGGAGTTTGAAATGTTATTTTTACATCTAATGATACTAAATGTGTTTTTCAGAGTGATGTGGTTTCAGACATTCTGCCCCCAACAGTAAGTGTAGGTAGTTTCCAGTCAGAGTTAAGTTCAAAGAGGTGGCTTTTGGCCATTTGGTGAAGGTTTTTATGTTTTTTTTATGACTTTCTTTCCCCATGTATAGCACACCCTCACAATCACACACACATACATATACATACATGCACATATACATATACACACGCATACGCACACACGCAGGTATAGACACATATACACACGCATATACACATATATATATGTAGGAGCATACATACATATATATATCCACCTACACACCCACACACGTACTTACACACATCCACCCACTAACATATCACACACGTATTCGTTTATTTGTTTTGTCTTTCCCAATCAAAACACGCATGCATACATGTACTTAATCATTCAAACATAAGTACACGCACACACACTCAAGTAAGATGGAGAATAGGTAGGAGATGATATATACACACATACGCACACACAATCACACACATACATATACATGCACACACACATATATACATACATGTATGCACATACACACTCACATACATCCGCATACGTATGTAGGCACACACACATACATACACACATGCATTTATATAGAGACATATGCAGGGGCTCACACATACGCATACATCCATATACACACATACACACACGAATGCATTTACCCACCCATATATATGCATACATATATATACACACACATATAGATGCGTATACATACATCCACCCATATATATATGGACATACGCACCCACAATCACACACACACACGTACATATTAATACACCAATACTTTACATATATATTGGTTGAAGTTTTCTTTCTTTCCTAATCCAAGTACATACGCATGCGTGAATTCAGTCACCAAAACATAAGTGCATGTACACACACAAACAAAATGGAGGATAGATAGCAGATGATATATATACACACACACGTATACACAATCACACACATACACGCATACATACACATACACACACATATATATATACACACATATGCGTGTACATACACATACACACGTATATTTTCTAATTGTTTGTTTAGTTTAGGGAAATGGTATAATACTGGATATGGATGTGTGCGCCCGTGAAAGTGTGCGCGTGCTTTGTGGTGCTTGTTTTGTTTCGTGTGTGACGGTGCACATTTACTTAAGTATGCATGCGTGTAAGTGTATTATGTGGTTTGCCTATTTATGTGTATAATTATTGAGAGATGTTTAAGGCGAGGTTGAACTTTGCTATGAAGTTTTTTTCTTGTGTTAGTAAGTAGAAGTGGTTGTCAGTTTGAAAGATAGGCATTATCTCGAATCTGCCTCCACTGCATGTGTGTATATGCTGTGATACATGTAGGTGTCTATTTTCAGCGATGTTGGATCGGTGTAGGGCTACTTTATTACTAATTTTTTTTGTGGCACCTATGTATGATTTATCGCATGCTGCACATTTTATTACATAGACCACGTTTTTTGAGGTGCAAATTAGTTTTTTTTTTAAATTTTGGATGTTTGTATGTGTTTCCCTCTAATATTATGTTGCAGACTCCACATCGTTGTTTGTTGCATTTTGTTACTCTTTTGTTGTGTCTTGATTGAGTTTGGAAGAAGTAAGAATGCGTTTTAGGTTTTTGGGTTGGCGTTTGCTTTTTATTATTTTTGTGTTTTAAGGAAGTTGTTTAGTTTGCCGTTTTCGTTAAGTAGGACGAGGTTTTTCGTTATCTCTGTGAAAAGCTCTGGGTTATTTGTGTTGTTTGTAAAGACTTATGTTAGGATTTGTTCTTTGTTTCGTTCTTTAACATTATCAAATCTTCTACTGGTATATTTGTCGCAAGTTCGATCTCTTTGTCTATAAGTTTTCTGTAAACATAAGTCCAAATTTAATTATGGTAATTTTGAAATTCCATAGTTATTACTTTAAACTTTCAGATAGATAATTTTTCTTTAACTTTTTCGTGTTTTCTACATACTTTCTTAATACTTTATATCTTAATAATCCTTTATTTTAATTCTTTATTTCTTCTTTGTTTGGCCGGTTTCTTATCTGCAATTTTGGTTTTAGTCTTTAAATAAGTCTCCTGTGTGTTATGAGTAAGTTGCTGCAATCCATATTAAATAGAGAAATAGTCAACCACCTCAGCAGAAACAACCTTCTTAGTGACACACAATATGGTTTCCGCTCTGCAAGATCTACCGCAGATGTGCTGACGGTTATATCCCACAGGATTAGTGAATCTCTTGACAAAGGCTTCCTTTCTAGGGCAATTGCTCTTGACATATCAAAGGCCTTCGACAAGATATGGCATAAGGGTCTACTTCACAAGATTTCCAGCTACGATATAACTGGAAATGTTTTCTCAATCATTAAATCATTTCTCTCCGATAGGCTCATAAGTGTAGTGGTCGATGGACAAAAATCAGAGGCCTGCAGTATTAATGCTGGCGTCCCTCAGGGGTCAATCCTGGGCCCAACTCTCTTCCTGATCTACATCAATGACCTCCCTAAACACATACTTAAATCATTCGTTGACATTTATGCTGATGACACGACCATCTACGGCAACACATCAAAGGCTGTAAATGACAAAGTTCTCTCTGATTTTCTCTCCTCTGATCTCGAGCGCGTGGTTTCTATCCTTACTATCCTTACATCATCAACGCTCTGATCCCCATCTTGCATCAATTGGGATGGATGGCTCTCGTCTGAAAGAGGCCCCGTGTTTTGACAGGCTTCTGGGTTTGACCTTTACTTCTGATCTGAAATGGAACACGTACATCAAGTCTGTTGCCAAGGTCGCTGGAAAGATGGTGGGATCCTTCTACCGCTCCAGAAGATATCTCACTACTGATGCAATTCTCTATCTATATAAAAGCCAAGTACGTCCAAGGATGGAATACTTCTGCCACATCTTGGCAGGAGCTGCTAAAAACAGCCTATTCTGCCTTGACAGAGTAGAAAATAGACTTCGTGGCTTAGTGGGGGATGCCCTTTTCTCTACCCTGCAACCTCTCTCCCACAGAAGAGACGTTGCGAGCCTATCCTTGTTTCATCGTTATTTCCATGGCAGGTGCTCGTCTGAACTCCAATCTCTGCCCCCCTCGCCAATCTTTCACGAAAACCACCCGTCTAGCTGAATCCACTGTGAAAAATTTCCCCCACTTTTTATCTATGCCTAAATCAAAACGTAGATTCCATGAACAAAGCTTCTTTCTTAGAACTGCACGCCTTTGGAACTCTGTTCCGTCTGCATGCTTCCCACCGGACTACAACTTTGATGTCTTCAAGTCCAACGTTAACAAATTCCTAATGAACCGCCCCCTTAAGTAAACGCTTCATCAAATCTCCATACTAACGTAATGTACTTGCAATAACCCTTATCCCTGAGTGGCTTCCGGGCCTTGATAAGTGGTGACCACTGTGTAAAAAATCCTATCTATCAAATATATCAATCTACACACACACACATTCATATCCTGTATGCATATTTACTTATATTTTACTATATGCATTTACTTACATACTTACTTGCCTTATCCGGAATTTGCAAATACCGGTCATCCTCTCCCCTTAAAATTTTTAATTTCTTTATTTTATTTTTTATTTTTTATTTATTTATTTTATTCATTATTTATTATTAATTAATTAATTAATTAATTAATTTATTTTTTCCATTTAGTGTCTTTTAACAACTCTTGCAGAAATTTTCTATAATAATTTCATTTAATAACCTGTACATTTCAGTTGACAAATTTTTTGCCCTATATGTTCTGCGCCTTTTAACATCATTTTGTCTGGTTCATTTTGACATTTGCTTTTCTATTTTATATTTAATTCTACCACCATTTTCTTTTTCTTCACTAATTGTTTTCTCTTCTTCTTCCCTGATCTTTCTTTATGACATTATGTCTCGACAGCCGCGTGAAACGCATATGTTATTTTTCTTTTATTAATATTATTGAAATTTTCCCCCTTTTCCGTGTTCACATTTATGAATTATTCCATGAGGTTCGACCTTTTGGATTATTTTGGACCATCTTCCAATTACGTGCTTTCCTTGGATTTTAATTGTGCGAATGGAAATTCAATTAACTTTCTCAGATTTATATTTTTGGATTTTACCGTCATTAGATTATTTACCTTTCACCAGACTATCCATTCACGTGTAATCACCTTTTTCTTCACCATAGTCCCTCTGCTTCATTTTTTGTTATCAAGTAAGATCTTTGATTTATTTGTAGTTTTATCAAATACTTTTGTATGCAAAATCCGATCTCGCATTTTGCTAATTCCTCTCCTCTGATGAGGAGGAAAGTATTTCTTCGAAACTGCGCGAATTAAGGACTATCCACTTATTAAGTGTGTCCTTTTCAGATTAAATATGCTTTAACTCTTTTTCAAAGTGTTCTTTAACATGTTTTATTAACTATTCGCTCTTATTATAAGCTCTTTCTCCTATTTGGTTTTATCGAGCTTTTACATCTGGTTGAGATTACTTTATAAATAATAATTCTGTAATATTAATAATATACTTTAGTTTTACCATCTTGGATCATTTGGGTAAACTCTTTTTCAGAGTGTTGTTTAACATGTTTTATTAACTGTTTGTTATTATATATATATATATATATATATATATATATATATATATATATATATAGCTTAATGTAAAAGTAAAAGAAAAAGATTAATTCCACAAACGGAGACTTAGCCTGATAATGCCAAGCTCAACAATAATTATATATATATAATAGGACAACAAGAGTATGAAATGAAGACACAAAACTATATATTGGTAGATATAGAATGGATCATTTATTGAATAATGAAATACAGGCAAAATTTGGGGGATAGAAGGGACTCTTTATGCCAGGGCATTTCGAAGCCTATTGCTACTCATCAGAAGAATAAAGAAGGCGCTAGGTAGCATAAGGGGAGATGCGGCGTCTAGCGTAAGGTTCATTAGGGATGAAAAAGATTAAGAGGAATTATAGAATGTTCGGGGAAGCTTTATTGAATTCTAAATGAATAAGGAGAAACTTATTATATATAGTATGATGTATAAGAATATATATGGTCTTTAACATAGTATTGAGATTAAGGGGTATATGTAATATAGTTAAATGGGGGGTGTATTATTGCTGTGTCGAAATTTATTTTAACGGTTTGTGGGGTGTCTACTTTCTATGGAGTGAGTAATTTTGATTAATTTGGGGGGTTATGTAAGGTTGTAAAACTGAAAGGTAATATGCTGCAATATATTTATAATTTTCTACTGTTATGATATAGGGAGTATGATCATAAGGGGCGGTTGGAGATTAGGATGGCAATGACTATGAGTGCGTATAACTTGATGTAAAAGGTTAAGTATACATATTGATGTTAAAATGGGGGAGTAAGGAAACTATACCTACTTATGAGAGTGGTAAAAATATACCACATAATAGTAGGGTAATTATAATAGTACGAAAGATAATAGTAATGAAAATTATAATAAAAGTAGTAATAATAAAGCTGAAAATAAATTAGATGCAAAATTGAATATAAAAAATAAAAAAAATAAAATAAAAAATAAAAAAAAATAAAATAAAAGTAAAGGCAAAATTAAAAGTAAACGTTAAAATTAAACATTATATATAATGTTACCAATAGTTGTGATAAAATTAAATTCAAATTACTGTTAATAACAGTGAAGATCGAGATAATGGTAGTAATTATAGTAGCAATGACGGGGGTAATAATACTGATACCAATTATAATGATGATTATAATAATAATAATGATGATAAAAACAATAATAATAATAATAATAATAATAATAGCATTAAGAACAGTGCAGTAATAATAATGATAATAATAAAGGCAGTAGGTTTTCAGTTTAACACAATCTGTAATCCGATAGAATTTGAGAATTTCAGTTAATATATTAATGTACACACACACACGTATATATATATATATTATATATATATTATATATATATATATATATATATATATATATATGCAATGTCTATTTAAAGGGAAATAAATAGCAAAGCCGTACAACAGTATTTAAAATAAATACGGAAAACTATATCGGAAATATGTTTTTAAATTAAAAGTTAATTGTTTTCGCAACCGGGCAATATATATATATATATATATATATATATATATATATATATATATATATATATATATATATGTATGTATGTATGCATTTATATATATATATCGTGTTTATATCAGTGTGTCATGGTACACAACTGACGATCTCTTAAATTACCATGGTATTATAGTGAATTCGTGAGAGCAAGTTGATGCATTTATTGCAGGTTATTAAATGGCTAAATGACTAAATGGTTTTCTAACGAATGATAAAAATAAAAAAATACAGATAGTTTTTGCATGGTTTTAAAGGTTAAAGAACTTCCAAGAGTATATATATATATATATATATATATATATATATATATATATATATATATATATATTTTGTGTACAGAAAGTTGTTAGTTGAGACAGGTCATTGGTACCGTCGGTTTCAAGCCCGATAATAAGGCCCGTTTAAGGTATCCTTATCGAGCTCTCTTCAGCCAATATTCGTCTATCTTATAACCGGAAGTGTGAAGTATATATACCTCGCGAGTCCACGTTCAAATCTCGTTTTGTTTAATCCCCCCCTTTTTTTTTTTTTTTTTTTTTTTTTATCTATCTATATATATATATATATATATATATATATATATATATATATATATATATATCGGGTAATGTAATACCTAATTTTCAACTTTGAATTATTTAAATTTAAGATCTAATTTCGAAAAAATGTTTTTTTTAATATATGAATCGATTTTAATTTGAACCCCATTTAATTTTAAAATCTCTTTCCTTATGTATAAAAACTTTAAAATCTGTATTGGTATCGGTTAAAAACTTAAAAATTCGTTTAATTATATCGAACATTTAAAAATTTCCAAAAATACGTTTAAAGTTTTAAAAAATATATTTTTAATTATATCGAATCACGTTTAAAAATTTCGAAATACGTTTAAAAATTATTTTTTAAAAACCCAAATCTTTCAAGGTTTGGGGAAGTGAGTATTTATCTATCCTAAGTGATTTCCCTAGTTTATTAACATTATTATATTTTTCTATAGTTTTAAATTCGAAATAGATTATAAATTACATTTATAAAATATTATATATATATATATATGACATTAATTAAAAATCTATAATATAATTGCGATTAAAATCCAAGTTTACCGACTAATTATTTATGTATTTACAATTTTTTTTTTTTTTCCTTATATATATATATATATATATATATAAAAACAACATCTAAGTGTTGTTCTTTTCATTGATCCAATTTATTAGGAGACCCTTCCTTCTATGTATGCAACTTTTCAAAGCTTCACTCCTCACATTTAAACATTTTATTTTTGGGTCATGAATGGACCGGAGGATGTAGTACTTCTCTGCGTTACAGAGTGAGCATTGACTTAATTCCGGGACGTAGGCTGGTCTATGCTCTATTTTTCTCCATTTTATGGAAAAGGGTGTATTTTTTTCTTTAAGCTCCCACACGCGGGTAGCTAATGCTGTATTCATCCTTGTTTTAGCTCTAAAGGAGCTCATATGTGCATAATACCTTTGTTTAAATTGGCCTTTTGTCATACCTATATATATTTCCGGTATATTTGTGGATTGTTCCGTTACTGTGGCCTCATAGACAAGGGATTCAGCTTTACAATTACCCTCCAATGGACAGCTATTTTTGGTCCTGCAAGAGCAGCCTGCGTTATCTATCTTTTTTGGTTCTTTGGATATTATCGACTTAATTGATGGAGCTGTCGAGTAACTAACTTTCACCGTGTTTCTATTAAAAAGTTTATGTAGTCTATGTGTTCTTGGAAAATGTTTGTCTAGAAGGCTAAGAAAACAATGCCCTACTCTAGTTTTAGTGTTCAATGAAAACGGAGGTAAGAACCAGATTATTTTCCGTTTCCTCTTTCGTTTTATATTTTCTTTATTCTGGGTTTGTTGAAATTTTATGTTTTCATTGAACCCACTTTGATGCAGTGCGTCATTATAATATGGTGCTGCTTTCTCGAACACTTCAGCGTTCGAAGAAAGCCGTGAAATCCTTTGGCTAATGTTCGCTACCATATTTTTAAACACTGTGGGTGGGTGGCATGAACCCTTATTTATATACATGAGTTTTTCATTTAGTTTGTGAAAGGGTTTGTGTATTTTCTTCTCGAGATCTAGAGTGGCATCTAAAAAATCTACTCTATCTAAATTTGTATGTATTATTATTTTAAAGCCTAGTTCCTTAAAAAATTCAGTTAGGTCTTTTCTAAGCCTGTCTAGTGCACATCCATTGTAGTCACGCGATAGGCAAAGTCCATCATCTCTATATAATCCAAAAAAGTGATCTGGGAATTTATATTTCATGGTCTCCAGTAGAAAAAGTCCAACCAGATCGCAGATATCAGCACTGTCATACGCCCCCATCGCGACGTCAAAGGGGTCTTCGGGGTTTGATTTTTTGACCCACGTTTTATCGTCAAAAAATAAAAGGGTCTGTCGAGCTTGCATGATTGTTTCCTTATCGAGCTCACTTATCTTTCTATATTTTGATGCGAAGATCAACGATTTTTCTAGGATTTCCTTAGTGATTGAAGGGTAAAAATCGACGATATCCAGTTGTGTAAACTTACATTTGTGTGGTTCAGTTATGTTTTTAAACCAGTCCAGTACCGCGCTAGTGTCTGCCCACAAATTAAGATTTGATTTTCTTTTTATCTCTTTTACTATTTCTCTAAGTATAGACTTGCTAGCTAGACCGATTTCGCTTTTAGCCGGGTTTATTAACCTGCAGGTTGGCCTATTATTAAAATTTTCCTTGTGGTCTTTTAAAGTTATAAACACATTTTTCTTTGCTAACCTATTTACTCTGTATTCTATACCTAATTTTGTGGCAACTTCTGTAGCCTCTTGGTTAATAGATTTATAAGTATCTTTTCTTGCTACCTGGTATTTTTCTGTAATTGAGTTTAGTACAAGTTGTTTTTTCTGTTCCTTTTCCATTTTATATAAATTTTTCGTTTTATCTGAGAAAACAATCGTCTCATTTTCTCTTTTTATTTTTTTGATATCAGCTGTCATTGTTTTTTGAAATTGATTTGATCTATGTTTAAATTCAAGCTTAGCGATAATGTCTAGTAAATCTTTTTCAAAATTTTCTAATTCTTCCACTTTACTCGGGTATTTTATAGATTTTAATCCAAAATTGTTTTTCACATTCTCTTGGATGTTTGTTTCGTTTATAACCTTCCATCTCATCCTCTGAATTACATCTTCAATTTTCGATAGTAGGATTCTTGTATACAGCTGGTTACTTGGTGTTGGTATATTTTTAGTGGAGTAATTTAAGGTATATTGTTCCATCTCCGGTTGTTTTTAAAGAAGGTGGTCTTTACTTCCTGTTTTGTGGTGTTCTTTCCCGATAGTGCTCAACCACTAGGCTATTGGTATTTACCGTAAATTCCTGGTGGGGGCGAATATGATTAGTTTTTTTGGAAAAAGAATTCCAGCAGAGTGCTCAATTAAAAGGAAAATCCAAATTTTAAGAGCGTACTTATATTTTGTGTACAGAAAGTTGTTAGTTGAGACAGGTCATTGGTACCGTCGGTTTCAAGCCCGATAATAAGGCCCGTTTAAGGTATCCTTATCGAGCTCTCTTCAGCCAATATTCGTCTATCTTATAACCGGAAGTGTGAAGTATATATACCTCGCGAGTCCACGTTCAAATCTCGTTTTGTTTAATCCCCCCCTTTTTTTTTTTTTTTTTTTTTTTTTTTTTTTTTTATCTATCTATATATATATATATATATATATATATATATATATATATATATATATATATATATATATATCGGGTAATGTAATACCTAATTTTCAACTTTGAATTATTTAAATTTAAGATCTAATTTCGAAAAAATGTTTTTTTTAATATATGAATCGATTTTAATTTGAACCCCATTTAATTTTAAAATCTCTTTCCTTATGTATAAAAACTTTAAAATCTGTATTGGTATCGGTTAAAAACTTAAAAATTCGTTTAATTATATCGAACATTTAAAAATTTCCAAAAATACGTTTAAAGTTTTAAAAAATATATTTTTAATTATATCGAATCACGTTTAAAAATTTCGAAATACGTTTAAAAATTATTTTTTAAAAACCCAAATCTTTCAAGGTTTGGGGAAGTGAGTATTTATCTATCCTAAGTGATTTCCCTAGTTTATTAACATTATTATATTTTTCTATAGTTTTAAATTCGAAATAGATTATAAATTACATTTATAAAATATTATATATATATATATATATGACATTAATTAAAAATCTATAATATAATTGCGATTAAAATCCAAGTTTACCGACTAATTATTTATGTATTTACAATTTTTTTTTTTTTTTTTCCTTATATATATATATATATATATATATATATATATATATATATATATATATATATATATACTCACTTCCCCAAACCTTGAAAGATTTGGGTTTTTAAAAAATAATTTTTAAACGTATTTCGAAATTTTTAAACGTGATTCGATATAATTAAAAATATATTTTTTAAAACTTTAAACGTATTTTTGGAAATTTTTAAATGTTCGATATAATTAAACGAATTTTTAAGTTTTTAACCGATACCAATACAGATTTTAAAGTTTTTATACATAAGGAAAGAGATTTTAAAATTAAATGGGGTTCAAATTAAAATCGATTCATATATTAAAAAAAACATTTTTTCGAAATTAGATCTTAAATTTAAATAATTCAAAGTTGAAAATTAGGTATTACATTACCCGATATATATATATATATATATATATATATATATATATATATATATATATATATATATAGATAGATAAAAAAAAAAAAAAAAAAAAAAAAAGGGGGGGATTAAACAAAACGAGATTTGAACGTGGACTCGCGAGGTATATATACTTCACACTTCCGGTTATAAGATAGACGAATATTGGCTGAAGAGAGCTCGATAAGGATACCTTAAACGGGCCTTATTATCGGGCTTGAAACCGACGGTACCAATGACCTGTCTCAACTAACAACTTTCTGTACACAAAATATAAGTACGCTCTTAAAATTTGGATTTTCCTTTTAATTGAGCACTCTGCTGGAATTCTTTTTCCAAAAAAACTAATCATATATATATATATATATATATATATATATATATATATATATTACACGATGGTCACCACTTATCGAGGCCCAGAAGCCACTCAGGGATATATATATATATATATATATATATATATATATATTTCGAGTGGGGAAGTGTACGTCTATGAAAGAGAGACAGAAATAGCAAGTAAAAAAAAGTGAGAGTAGTGATCTAATCTAAATAAAAAAAAAACGCTAAAAAATAGAGAAATCATGCGACGTGAAATAAGTGTCCAGTATGAAAAAATATATATATAAATAAAACGAAATCCTTCATAGCTGTTAGATATTGGAATCAAACCTGTTATGAGAGTAAATTTGAGGTACATTGCCGCAGGCACAAAGCCGACAAATGGTCAGAACCTCTGAACGTTGGCCAATGGTGGAGGAGGAAGACTTGATTGTGATGACGGCGATGCCGCAGTTTATCGCAGGTCAGAGTGTCACGTGGCCGGCCTGCCAACGCTTATTACCGTCGACGTCTTCCATCTTTCAGCGACCGTGACTCACACCGAACATACGTCTAATTTGAAGTCCAAATAAAAAGGATGGAAAAACGAGGCATGGAGAAATTTTCTTGCGCTGAGTCTCAGTGTAAAAATCCCTTCGATCTTGTAGAGACCGGATATTAGTAACGGACTCTGGTTTGCGCAGAAGAATTGAATTTAAAGGTCAAAAGAGGTGCACATGAAGGAAAGAAGAATAAAAAATAACAAAACAATATATATATATATATATATACATATGTATATATATGCATATATATACATATGTATATATTGTTTTGTATATATATATGTATATATATATTTAAAAAATAAGAATAAAAAGCAATCGGGGAAAACTGATGGTTGAATACTTACACCCAATCCGCTTGACAAGGTAAATTTATTGCACGTTTCCTGGCTGTGCAAATGGCAAGGCGGCTTTGTCGATTTATGATGGCGGCTCTACGTTTTTGCAAAAGAGATATTCGTTTTGCAGTTGTATAATAGAAGCAATGGGAGACAAATTGGTGGAAAGCGCGGGTAAAGACATCACCCAGAAAAAGGGAAAGAAAAGCTATCAATTATCAAGAAACAAAACGCAAGAAGAAAGAAAATATTCGAAAAAGAATATCTTTAACAGCAAATAGCAGAAGACAAAAAAATATGACAACTATATATTGATACTGTCATAAAAGAACGGTGTTCTGATAGAAAATGGCGATTAAATTGGGAATAGAAACAAGACAACCTCTATTTGAGGCGCCAAAAAAGCGAGGTTGAAATCTATAAAGAATTGACTCGGTGGCGAAAATTCGCCTCTGGGCAGAGGACTTTTGTTTGCAACGTTAACAAAAGAACATCAGGCGTTTTTATCGTGTTTTCCTTATTTTCATTTTATTTTTTATTTGGAGAAAAGTGCAAACTTTTACAAAGTAGTCGGAGAGATTTCTTACAACGAAAAGAGAAACTTTCCGACTTGTCTATTAAAATCCGTTCATCGACTAGTACTAATATATATATATATATATATATATATATATATATATATATATATATATATATACGCAGTTTAAAGGTGTGAATACCCATAGACACGCACGCACACACACACAATATATGTATATATATATATATATATATATATATATACATAACAAATCATGAAAAAAAACTATGTGACAATTATGCTATAAAGAATTTTCAACCTGACGCCATCTGACGAGGATAAGAATCTGACACTCCACTGTAGCTAAATTGCCACACATATTTTCACAGCATACTACCTATCTCTATTCACGTATTGCATAATGTTCGAATTAATACTGAAAATAGATATATACAATTCATTTTTACTGTCACAAAACTTTCATAAAGCAAAAGATTTAAGAAACTAACCAGGGAAAATGTGTAACAATGAATGTCGAATACTAATGATTCGACTAGTGAGTACTTAACAGGAGACACATCACAGTCCTGACCATTCTACAGTTGAGACAGAAAAGCAAGAACGGCGCAATCCAGATAAGAAAGCTAAGATAAATTGGCCAAAGAGTAATGAAAAATGAGCGACAAAACCTTTAATGTAGAAGTGGAAAATGGTAGCGTGCTATAAATGAAACACTGAGGTATTGCTGGAGATATTAGTAGAAGTTCTCTATATACAAGATAATGGAAGATTTGCAGTGTACAAGAAAACTTGTCAAACAAAAGGAAAGTTAGTGAACCATTTAGGAGGAAAATATAAATCGCAGTGATTAAGAAAGTGCACATGAAATTAAAAATTAGTTGGATGGAAGCAGCTTGAAAAAAACCTGTGCTGGAGCAACTGTATAAAAATGTAAAGGAAGGAATCAAATGACAAAAGTCAGAAAAACCTAAAGAAGTAGGAAATAATATAAAAAAAACTCATACAAGTGTTTTAATGAGCTGTTCATAGAGAATAACAGTGGAAAGTTGGACAGTTTAAAGGGAGAACAAGGTGAGCATCTGAAAACAACATATTGTGATAAAAGCAGAGACAAGAATCCTATTATAAATTTTCGTACTGTCTGTCTGTGCGTGTGTGACGCGGTTTATCTCAGCCTACAGGCAATCCACCCAGACAAGTTAGGTACCAAAATGAAGCTTATTACCCAGCAGATGTTCTACTGATATTTATATCCATGTTTGTACACAATCTGAAAAAGAATATATAATATAATATAATATAATATATATATATATATATATATATATATATATATATATATATATATATATATATATATATATATATATATATATATCGAATCGCAAAAACCTACATGTTTTAAAAATGCAAAATAAAAAGAAATAAAAAAAAATTACGATTTACTTAACAACGTTTTATTTACTGGATACTTTTCCGGTATTCACCGGAAGTTATTATCTCCCTAGGTAAGTTCGATTTACTGTGTGGTGTGTGCGTGTGTGACGCGGTTTGTCTCACTCTACAGGCAATCACCCCAGCCAAGTTAGGTACTGAAATTAAGCTTATGACCCAGTGGATGTTTTACTAATATTTATATCCATGTTTGTTGTATGGAAATGCAAATATACATATATATATTTATATATATATATATATATATATATATATATATATATATATACACTTGTGCCCGATATTATTCATACCCCCCCTTGAAAATTGAGTTTATTAGGTGTAACTTTGTAAGAATTTATTGTTTACGTCCATATTGATACATATTCTTAATAAACCTCTTCTGATCATTTTTGTCATTTTAAAATCTCGGGATACTTGTAATAAAAGAAATATACAGCTATTTATAAAATCTGCAATGTTCAAAAATAATCATACCCCCTTATTTTTTCAGTATTAATCGAGTTTCTGACTGTTTGTTTCCTGTTTGATTCTTATTTTGAATGCTTTTATACAACCTTTGATTAATTTCATTTCGTTTTTTGCATTTTTCAGAAATTAAAATGATATCAACTGAAAACCAATAAAAGAATAAAAATTATTAGAATGGGAAAGAAAAAAGAGCTTAGTAATGATCTTAGGACTAAAATTGTGAATTCACATAAGGATGGTTTAGGTTACAAGTCAATTTCCAAGAAATTTGAGGTCCCTACAGCAACAGTACAGAGCATCATCAAAAAATTCCAGAGCCACCACACAACAAACAACTTGATTGGTAGAGGAAGGAAAAGGAAACTGTCTGCTAGAGCCACCAGGAATATTGTAAGAAGTGTTAATGCAAATCCAACCACCACTACTAAGGACATTTTAGAAAATCTGGAGTCTTCTGGCATAAAAATATCAAGGCAAACATTGCAAAGGACTCTGCATGAAAATGGTCTGAAAGGAAGAAGACCAAGAAGGACTCCATTGCACACCGGGAAACACCTTGCAGCACGTCTAAAGTTTGCTAGGACCCATGTGAATTCTCCAGAGTCCGTTTTCTCAAGTATTTGGTGGACTGACGAAACAAAAATTGAATTGTTTGGCCATATGGATGCTTCTTACGTTTGGAGGAAGAAAGGAGAAGCTTACAACCCCAAGAACACCATACCCACGGTGAAACATGGTGGTGGTAGCCTAATGTTTTGGGGCTCCTTTTCGGCTAGTGGTCCAGGTAGTTTGGTCAAGATAGATGGAACCATGAAGAAGGAGCAATATTTGGAGATACTCCAGAAAAACATTAGACAGGATGCGGAGAAGCTCCATTTAGGACCAAACTGGGTCCTTCAACAGGATAATGATCCAAAACATACTGCCAAAATAGTCAAGAAATGGTTTGAGGATAATCAAATTAATGTTTTGGAATGGCCTAGCCAGAGTCCCGACCTGAACCCTATCGAAAACCTCTGTCACATATTGAAAACTGAGGTTAAAAAGCGGAAACCTAGGAATTTGAGGGATTTGGAGAACTACTGCATTGAAGAATGGTCAAAAATCAGTGTTGATGCTTGTAAAAACCTTGTTGATAAATATCCAAAACGGTTACAGGCAGTCATTAAGAATAAAGGGCATGCTATTGACTATTAGTAAGAGAGGTATGAATAATTTTGAACTAGTGCTATTATTGTTTTTCTTTGTATAATGTTTCAAACTTGCATAATTTATCTATTTGTTGAGTTTAAATTAAATGTTTATGCTTGATTTATTGTTTGAAATCCCTTTAATATTGTCTACCTTCTGGTTTGAGCAATATTCTTATAGAAATCTCAAAGATCCGAGGGGTATGAATAATATCGGGCACAAGTGTATATATATATATATATATATATATATATATATATATATATATATATATATATATATATATATATATATATAACGATTTACTTAACAACGTTTTGTTTACTGGATGCTTTTTTCGTTATTCACCGGAAGTTATTATCTCTCTTAGTAAGTTTGATTTACTGTGTGTGTATGTATATGTATGTATGTGCGTTTGTGACCCGGTTTGTCTCAGCCTACAGGCAATCAACCCAGGCAAGTTAGTTACTGAAATGAAGCTTATGACCCAGCGGATGTTTTACTGATATTTATATCCATGTTTGGTGTATGGAAATGCAAAAATAAAAAAAAATGCTAAAAAATAACGATTTACTACACAACGTTTTATTTACTGGATATTTTTCCGGTACAATGACACAAGTTTGCCCAGCTTGGCAAACTTGGGTTCTTGTTGCAAAAAAAGCCAACAAGACCAAACATAATGCTTAATGTGGCTATCTCAAAATGAGAGAAAGTGATAACTCTGTTGGAAAGACAATAGTATAACGTTTAGCAGGTACAGCTATAAGGTGTACAACACTTTGAACGCCTGATAAGAGATATCAAATAAAAAATATGTTGTAAGCAATTTTAGTTTTAAGAGGTAAGGAGAAGAGAAATATTGATAGTTCAAGGCAATATGAATCCAAAAATGCTTTCAAACCAAAGTAGCTTGGAATTTAAAAGTATGTATAAAGAATAGAGTTGCCTGTTTGATATGAATTCGTTTCTGTGTCTGATTGATCGATTGACGTGATTGGTCAGTTCCTATTAACCCTTTCTAAAAATAAGCCAATTCAATTACTCTCATTCATACCAAACATATTGCAACGGAAGATGTTGCTGAACAAAGGTGCCTTGCGGAAGGCATATACCTAACAAAAGAAAACAGACCAAAGAGTTAAGAAATTTCGATACATATAATTTCGAAACAACGATGGGAAAATTACAGTAAAGAGGCACAGTTCTGTTCGTAACTTCTCGGCTGTTATCGGTCATTATCGTTACTTTAACTTAACAAAACACGGAAATTTTCCATCATGTTCAATTTCTGTCAAATAATCGATAATTTGAAAAAACGTTCCTCCCAAATAAATTAAAATATATTGAAATAGTACATACTGCCCACCTTCATTTATATTTAAAAAAGAAAAAATAAATAAGGTAATTAAAAAAAATGCACCACCCCAATCTTCTGTCTAAACTGAGAAATCATTTTATTAACCTTTTATATGAAATTAATATTGGAATGTGATCGCCGATCCGAAAAGTTAAAATATGTAGGCTTTTGCGATTCGCTTTATATATATATATATATATATATATATATATATATATATATATATATATATATATATATATATATATATATATATATATATATATGTCCCATCGACGTAACGTTGCATCCCTTTGCCTGTTCTACAAGTATTTTAATGGTGAATGCGCTGACGAGCTTCAGACACTTGTGTCCCCACGACGTAGACACCCTCGACAAACCCGACAGGCAGCTAAATCCCACCACCACACAGTAGAGATCTCTAGATATAAAAGATCTTTCTACTCCAGTAGTTTCTTCCCCAAAACCGCTAGACTCTGGAATTCCATTCCAGGTTCCTGCTTTCCTAACTGTACTGACATGCAGAAGTTCAAGTACAACGTGAACCGACATCTTGCTGCCCAAATCCTAACATAGTGCCCCACTAGTTGCTGCCCATGATAGTACACCAATGTGGCAATGCGCCTTGTTTGGGGTGAAAATGTAATATATATATATATATATATAAATATATATATATATATATATAAATATATATATATATATATATATATATATATATATATATATATATATATATATATTACTAGCAATCGGTGCCCGGCGTTGCCCAGGTGTTTTGAAGTGTATGCTGAGGAAAAAAAAACGGTCAATTTTTTTAAACTTTGACCCCTATTATGACCTCTTAACATTTATTGTTTAGGGATCAAGTAAAGTTAATAAGTTAGATCCATGTCCAAGGAATCTATATATAAAATATCACGTGTTCAGACCTTAAATTGTAGGAGGAGTTTGGTAGAGTTCTCAAAGGTCTAATTGTTGAATATTGACCACTTAATCGCCAAATTTCTGTCGAAAACCTATTACATCGATTTTCCCAAATCTCAGTACCCTGTATATCAAATTTCGAATCTGTAGGCTTAAAATTGACAGTTTTAGCGCAGGGAAATGCACACAGACGCACAGACACACACAGACACTATCACTTATACAT
The DNA here is from genome assembly GCF_053919585.1 of Euprymna scolopes. Taxonomy (NCBI): domain Eukaryota; kingdom Metazoa; phylum Mollusca; class Cephalopoda; order Sepiida; family Sepiolidae; genus Euprymna; species Euprymna scolopes. Next base: position 18,402,224 of record NC_136482.1, on the reverse strand, counting down.
ATATATAAACATAAACATCATATATATAAGGATAATAGTACGCCATATATATAACAAAAGACCATTATTTACTGAAGTGAAAGGAAAACCCGGGGGAAATTTACCCAAAAATAAATCTATATTTTTTTGTGTGTATTGATAGTCTGGTACTTATACAGTTTAGTGACGACATTAAAAAATGGAAATATTGAAAAAAAAATTTTATTGTACGTAACTGTTATAGACTGAAGTTCTCCGAAAAAAAAATTCACTTCATTTGATCAAGTAGTTTTTTTTTTACAGCGAAAAACAATGATTTATCACGGCTACGTCAACGTGGCAATTTTGGAAATGTTATTGCAGGCCCAGGAATTCCCCAAGGGCAGGTAACTGCCGTACATAGCAGAATACCTCCATTTTAGGCCAATCTAGCCCTTTTTCCCCCCACCAGAATGAGATTTTTTTTTTTTTTTGCGAAGACAGATGCCATTTTTTGGGGGTTTTTTTTTCTAATTTGTAACAGAAGTAAATAAACGAAGTTTCGAAGTTCTCCATGCGTGTCCAACTGAGCATGTTTCGAAAATAATCTCGTATAAAAATTCTTCAATTCTTTGCATTCTTCAATTTCTTTGCATATTCAATAGTATTCTTATTTAAAAAAAAAAAAAACGCAAAAAATTGCATATTTAAAAAAAAAAAAGAAAAAAACGTAAAAAAATTGCAGATGTGTTGTGCGCATCTCATTATGGCGAGAAAAAAAAGGCTAGATTGCGAAATTTGGCCTAAAATGGAGGTATTCTGCTAGGTACATTTCCAAAATGGCCACGTTGATGTCGTCGTGATAAATAATTGTTTTTCGCTGTAAGAACAAAACTACTTGATCAAATGAAGTGAAATTTTTTTTCGGAGAACTTCAGTCTATAACAGTTACGTACAATAAAATTTTTTTTTCAATATGTCCATTTTTTAATGTCGTCACTAAACTGTGTAAGTATCGATAGTCTTATCAACACCCCTTTTTTCTATTTATTTAAAAAGAAAATACAACTTTATACAAATTCCCTATTAGTTTCTTTTTCGGTTCTCTTATACGATGATCATCTTTATTTAACTATTACGTGTAATTATATTCATACAGATATTCTATATGATTTATATTTGCGTAATATTTGCGTAGAAATGAAGAAAATCAAATTTACTGTGTATTTATCGTGTTGCCATAACAACGTGACGTAGCCAAGGACGGTAGTGGACGTGAGTGTGTGTGCGTGTGTGAGTGTGTGTGCGTGTGTGCGCGTGTTTTCGTGCGGTAATGTTTGTAGTAGTAGTAGTACTAATAATCTGTCCCGCGTTTGCTTTCTTGTTGTGTGAATGGCGGACGTTGAGTCGGAGGTTGGATTGTGAAGTTTCGTATTTTTGTAATTTGTAAATGGCAAGTTAGAAAAAAATTAAACCCTTCCAAGATGGACAATAAATAAGACCAAAATATTTTATGGTAAAGTTAAGAGCGTAAGAACTATACTTTTTTAGAAGATGTGATTATTGGATTAACCAATCAGAAATCGTCTGTGGCACACACATCTCTGTTTTTATAGAGATATAGATATATATTTTTTCAGACTGTGTACGTGTAATTGGCAAAAATGCCTCTAACGATTACTGGCTTAAACTGAACAGAGCAGGAGGAGATAACTCGATACAAAAGTCTTATGGAGGACATGATAAGAAACTGGAATATGATGAAGCTCTCTGTCAATACAGTAACTATTAAATGCAACTCAGCAATAAGAATTTAAAAAAAAACTACATGGTTAATATATTTTAATACTTTCCGTGGCGAAATGATGTGACACGGAAGGTGGGATTTGGAAAGAAGAGAAGTGTGGCCTACGAAAATGCCTGTGCAGCTTTGCCACATTCCAGGGTAGAAGCGCTTCCGGCGATGTAAAATAAATTACTCCCTTCTCAAAAGGAGAAGGCAACGCCCGGGAAGATGTAACTTCTAGAATTGAAGAGAACCAGATACATACCACAGTCAACAGGGTACCAGCTATCTAAATGACTGTCATCATTCTGTTGGGTTTGTTTACGGGTGAACCCGGTGACTAAAGTGCAAGATAGCTGGACGCTATTGCCTTTAGACTGACAGTTAGACTCCGAATGATATTTATTTGTTAGAGTCTCTAAAATCCATGCAGTGTATTACCAACCAAAATAAAGAAAATTTTAAAAAGAAGCAACAAGAAAACCAAACCCACTGAACGGTTTTTATAGTATATAGATAAATAGGTTTTTATAGTATATAGATAAACAGAGATACGTTGGATTTGGACAGATTCTCTCAGGTCACATCTCACTTTCTCTTTCGATATATTATTCCCTATATGCTACTCTCAGTCTTCCTATTACTGGCAACAGACTCGTTCTATAATTGTTATTTATTTTATCTAAGAGAATGTTGATAGTGTAAGAAAATGTGAATGTAGTTTCCTGCAGATGGTGGTCAAATTAGTCGTAGAATACGAATCAACAGCAACGATAGTGTTAGATGTTAAATATAGATTGAGTAGACAAAACAACGAAAGAATAAGAGTACGAATCGCGTCTCAACGTCACAATGAAGTGTATATGCAGAAAGATGAGACCTCCCATTAGAAGAGAAGAGTTTTTAATAGCATTGATGGCCTGGTTCAGGTGGCGATTGTGTAGCCGAATGATGTACTGACTCAAAATATACTACGTATAATTGTCAGGGCAATTTGTCGCACGTTGCAGCACTGCAACGGCTGTGGTAATTTATGCAATCCGCGCTTATTAGCTGCAGTGTTCGTTGCACGGCCTTCAGAGGAAGCGATGGAAAATTGCGTGTCATCATTTTAATTTGAAACATCAAAAGAAGCAACCAAGAATAATTGGCCGTTTAGTTGCGCCGGGAAAATATATTATTCGAAGATGGAAAGAGTTGCGCTGGCCGAAAGAGAGTGACACGGTGAGGGTGCGTAAACGGGGAGAGAGAGAAAGAAACGGAGATGTGTATAGACAGGTACATATAGAAAGATAGACAAAGTTTTGTGAAATGTCAAAAACAGATACTTTCAAACAAATAAAAAAAGGAAAAGGAGGGAAAAAGACCGAACGAAATCGACAGACCACAATAAGGAATGAGAATGGCAGGAATACAAACAAAGAGAGAGGGAGGGATTAAGAGAGAGAGAGAGAGAGAGAGAGAGAATATTTGAAACAAAGAACGAATAATAAAACTCGATAGAATAAGAGAAAATATATGAGATGAAAATTCATATATATATATATATATATATATATATATATATATATATATATATATATATATATATATATATGATGTGAAAAGGAAGCGGAAGACCGGAGGCTCGACGTTTCGCCCGCATTATGCGGGCTTTTTCAAGAGGTGTGGTCACTGACGAGAGGGTCGATGTTTTTAGTTTTATAAAAAAACGAACAAATATATATATATATATATATATATTTATATATATATATATATATATATATATATATATATATATATATATATATATATATATATTGACCAGTGTCTAGATTATTTTGGTGCAATATTATTTTAGATAAGTGGAAAAAAGTGTTAAAAAATCCTTTTCTCTGTTTGATAGTGTTAGTAGAGTTAGAGATAAGATTCCAGCAGACGGCGTGTTGACCTACTATGCATATGCTTTAGGAGGGGGGTCGCATTTTCGTGACTGAAAAGAGCTTTAAGTGTATTGTTATTTTTTATGTCTCTTTTCGTGTTCATACAATTTTTTTTTGTATAATAATTCTATTTGCATACACTCCCCCAGTATATATAAAACTGAAAACATCAACCCTCTCGTCAGTGACCACACCTCTTGAAAAAGCCCACGTAATTCGGGCGAAACGTCGAGCCTCCGGTCTTCCGCTTCCTTTTCATATCATAACGTCGGATTGTATCCATTTAAAAATTCATATATATATGAAAATGCAAATTCTAATGACTCCACTTATCTTTTTAAAAACTGTAATAAAATTTCGTACAACAAAATACCTTTCCTTTTAAAAACTGTAATAAAATTTCGTACAACAAAATACCTTTATATGTATATATATATATATATATATATATATATATATATATATATATATATAAAGGTATTTTGTTGTACGAAATTTTATTACAGTTTTTAAAAAGATAAGTGGAGTCATTAGAATTTGCGGGAAGATCGATGCAGGGGGGAAAATAGACACTAAAAATAGTTAAAATACTATTCGACCTAAAAAAAAAAAAGAAGAAGAACCTCGAGGTACCTTTCGTCCGACCCTTGTCAAAAGATCACGTCAGAAGCGATTAAAATAAAACAAATACACAATTGAAAAATGGAGGCGGAGAGAGGGGTAAAACTACACGGGGTGAATAAAATGAATAAATAACCCGTATTTCAGAACCTGGGACAAAATAAATGAAACAAAAAAAAAACGTTAACTTGCCTCCAAATAAGTGCAGAAACAAGAAATAAAGACGCAATGTAGGCCTTTTTTTTTCTCCCCGGAAATTCAGAGCTAGTTAAACATGGCTAATTTATGCGACAACTCCTTTTGCCTACAGAGCGATGGTTTGCGGATTTATACAATTACGGCCTCGATAATATTGAGATGTTGTTTGCAACGGGCCTTGTGTACAATGCAAAAACAACAATTTCCTCTTCTTTCATCAACACCGACTATATCTCATTCCTCGCATTGTGATAGCCTTCTAAATCTCTACTACACACCACCTATCCAACACAATGCTTCAAGAAAACTACATATCAATTATATATATATATATATATATATATATATATATATATAGCTACCAACGTAATAGATGCACTGTGACAAAAGCTGCTTTCAGGACTGCCAGCAACCACTGTAAAAGAGTAATAAAAATGCAAGAGAGCTATGTGCCCAGTCTGTTAAATCCAAGGTAGCTGATTAGCGGCTTGGTTCCCACCAGTTTTGACAAATAACAAATAGGATCCTGAACAGAAGTGCGCGTCCTATCCCAACCATTATCAATGGACCTGAGGTAATCTCGTCAGCATCAGACAAGGCCAAACTATTTGCCAAGAACTTTGCAGCTAATTCTACCCTATGCGACGAAGGCCATCAACTCCCCATATTTCATCCTATAACACAGAACACGCTAGGTAACATACAAATATCCGTACATGAGGTCGCCAAGCTAATCAAAAACCTTTATTCCAGTAAAGCAACTGGTCCCGACGGCATCCCAATTATAGTGTTAAAAAAGCTTCAACCAGAACTTGCTCCCATACTTACGAAACTGTTTAAGCGCTGCCTTAAGGAGAAGTGCTTTCTGACTCCCTGGAAGACCTCATCAGTTTGCCCTGTATTCAAGAATTCAGGTGATAAGTCATCTCCCTCTTAGTACAGACCAATAAGTCTCCTATGTGTTATGAGTAAGTTGATGGAATCCATATTATATAAAGAAATAATCAACCTCCTCAGCAGAAACAACCTTCTTAGTGACACACAATATGGTTTCCGCTCTGCAAGATCTACCGCAAATGTGCTGACAATTATATCCCACAGAATTAGTTAATCTCTTGACAAAGGTTTCCTTTCTAGGGCAATTGCTCTTGACATATCGAAGGCCTTCGATAAGGTATGGTATAAGGGTCTACTTCACAAGATTTCCAGATACGATATAACTGGAAATGTTTTCTCAACCATTAAACCATTTTTCTCTGATAGGCTCATAAGAGTAGTGGTTGATGGACAAAAATCAGAGGCCTGCGGTATTAATGCTGGAGTCCCTCAGGGGTCAATCCTGGGCCCAACTCTCTTCCTGATCTACACCAATGATCTCCCTAAATACATACTTAAATCATTCGTTGACATCTATGCTGATGACACGACCATCTACAGCAACACATCAAAGGCTGTAAATGACAAAGTTCTCTCTTATTCTCTCTCCTCTGATCTCGAGCGCGTGGTTCAGTTGGTAAGACGTGGCTGGTTACCTTTAATGCATCTAAAACCAAACTCCTATCTTTACATCATCAACGCTCTGATCCCCATGTGGCATCAATTGGGGTGGATGGTTCTCGTCTGGGAGACGCCCCGTGGTTTGACAGGCTTCTGGTTTACTCCTGATCTGAAATAGAACACGTATATCAAGTCTGTTACCAAGGTCGCTGGAAAGATGGTGGGATCCTTCTACCGCTCCAGAAGATATCTCACTACTAATGCAATTATCTATCTATATAAAAGCCAAGTACGTCCAAGGATGGAATACTGCTGCCATATCTGTCTAGCGGAATCGACTGTGAAAAATTTCTCCCACTCTTTATCTGTGCCTGAATCAAAACGTAGATTCCATGAACAAAGCTTCTTTCTTAGAACTGCACGCCTGTAGAACTCTGTTCCGTCTGCCTGCTTCCCACCTGACTACAACTTTGATGCCTTCAAGTCAATCGTTAACAAATTCCTAATGAACCGCCCCCTTGAGTAAATCTTCATGAAATCTCCACACTAACGTAATGTACTTGCAATAACCCTTATCCCTGAGTAGTTTTCGGGCCTTGATAAGTCGTGACGACTGTGTAATATATATATATATATATATATATATATATATATATATATATATATATATATATATATATGAGATTCCATCGAGAAAAATTGTATATTGAAATGAGTGGTGTCACCAACAATTGTTTTTTATACTTATTTTATCATTTCATATTTTAATTTTTAAATCATTGAAATAATGTTCTAACGCGTTTCAGACGTTCTCCTATTTTTTAAAGCGTCCTCTACACAAAGTTAGTAAAATATTTAAAATGCAAAATATATAAAATGTATTCGCTGTCCAATCTGATGATAGAAGGTATTCCCAAGAAATCAGAATATTTCTAAATGTGTCTAAACGTTTTTATATTAGAGTGTATTTCTCCATTCTGCTTGTTTATTGGGGTCAGTACATGGTTACTGAATGCTGTTGGTATATAGGTTTTTTTACTTGTGTGCATGGGTGCGTTGGGCATTGGTGCTTGGTCATATAAGTGTGTCTGTGTACGGGCGTTTGTGTGTGGAGGAGGTTGTGTGAGTGTGTGTTTCCTTGTATTGACTTCTTGAATGTGAGTTCTATGTTATCTGGTATGGTGATTGTTATTCAATTTTAATTTTTAAATGTTTATTTCTTTCTATTGTGGTTTTCGTTTGAATCTGTTGGGATATACATTGTATTAATAACTAGATATTTTTTTTGCATGGGGGTCACAACTTATCAAGGTCCGAAGGGCACTCAGGGATAAGGGTTATTGCCTGTACAGTAATCAATGAGATAGTATTGTATTAATCATTAGTATTGAGGTTTTTGATAGAGGGTCTTACTTAAGGGGGCGGTTTGTCAGGAGTTTGTTTATGTTGGACTTGAAAACGTCCAGGTTGTAGTCAGGTGGGAAGCAGGCAGACAGAACAGAGTTCCACTGGCGTGCAGTTCGAAGAAAGAAGCTTTGCTCATGGAATCTACGTTTGCATTTAGGCACAGATAAAAAGTGGGGAAAATTATTGACAGTGGTTTCAGCTAGACGGGATTTTCTCGTGAAAGATTGGCGAGGGGGACGAGGGATTGGACCTCAGACGAGATCCTGCCATGGAAATAACGATAAAACAAAGACAGGCTCGCAACGTCTCTTCTGTGGGAAAGAGGTTGCAGGGAAGAGAAAAGGGCATCCCCCACTAAGCCACGAAGCCTATTTTGTACTCTGTCAAGGCAGGATAGGCTGTTTTTAGCAGCTCCTGCACAGATATGGAAGCAGTATTCCATCCTTGGACGTACTTACCTTTTATACAGATAGAGACTTGCATCAGTTGTGAGATATCTTCTGGAGCGGTAGAAGGATCCCACCATTTTCCCAGCGCCCTAGGCAACAGATTTGATATACGTGTTCCATTTTAGATCAGGAGTAAAGGTCAAGCCTAGAATCTTGTCAAAACATGGAGCCTCTCCGAGACGAGAGCCATCCATTTCAATTGATGCCACATGGGGATCAGAGCGTTGATGATGTAAAGATAGAAACTTGGTTTTGGATGCATTAAAAGTGACCAGCAATCTCTTGCCCCATTGTACCACGTGCTCAAGATCAGAGGAGAGAGAATAAGAGAGAACTTTGTCATTTACGGCCTTTGATGTGTTGCTGTAGATGGTCGTGTCATCAGCATAGATGTCAACGAATGATTTTAGGGAGGTCATTGGTGTAGATCAGGAAGAGAGTTGGGCCCAGGATTGACCCCTTGGGGACTCCAGCATGACTACTTTGGGCCTCTGATTTCTGCCCATCAACCACTACTCTTATGAGCCTATCAGAGAGAAATGATTTAATGATTACGAAAACAATTCCAGTAATACCGTAGCTGGAAATCTTGTGAAGTAAGCACTTATGCCATACCTTATTGAAGGCCTTCGGTATGTCAAGAGCAATTGCTCTGGAAAGGAAACCTTTGTCAAGCGATTCACTAATCCTATGTGATATAACCGTTAGCATATCTGCTGTAGATCTTGCAGAGCGGAAACCATATTGTGTGTCACTAAGAAGGTTGTTTGTGTTGAGGTTGTTGACTACTTCTTTATATAATATGGATACCAAAAACTTACTCATGACACACCGAAGACTTATTGGTCTGTACTAAGAGGGAGATGACTTTTCACCTGAATTCTTAAATACAGGGCATACTGAATAGGTTTTCCAGGGTGTTGGAAAGCACTTCTCCTTGAGGCAACGCTTAAACAGTTTTATAAGTATGGTGGCAAGTTCTGGTTGGAGCTTTTTCAGCACTATAACTGGAATGCCATCAGGGCCAGTTGCTTTACTGGAATAAAGGTTTTTGATTAGCTTGGCGACCTCACGCACAGATATTTGTATGTTGCATAACGTGTTGTCTGTTATAGGAGGAAATACAGAGTTGATGGTCATTGTCACATGGGGTAGAATTAGCTGCAAAGTTCTTTGCAAATAGTCTGGCCTTGTCTGATGCTGACGAGATTACCTCAGGTCCATTGATGATAGTTTGGATAGAACGCACGCTTCTGGTCAAGATCCTGTTTGCTATTTGCCAGAACTGGTGGGAACCAAGCCGCTGTTCAGCTACTTTGTATTTAACAGACTGAGCATATAGCTCTCTGGCATTTTTATTACTCTTTTACAGTGATTGTTGGCAGTCCTGAAAGCAGATTTAGTCTCAGTACATCTATTACGTTGGTAGCTATGGAAAAGGTGATTTCTGTGCGCGATGGCAGCAGCACATTCAGGGGAGAACCATGGCTGACTGTTATGTTTTTGCTGGAATTTTTTGGATGGTATGAATCGGTCTATGCCTACAGTTTACTATTCGGTCAGGTCTGCTACTATAGAGGACACATCCTTATTAAACATGGAATGCAGAGGTAGGTCTCAATACGAATGTAATTATGTTTGTTGATATAAAAGAAGCGATATACATGAATAACTCTACGGAATTTTTATTGTTTCTGTTTATTTGTCTCTCTACGGGGGCAGAGTTTGACACAGGCTCGGATTTTAGTGTGACATTATTTTCCGTTCTCCAAAAGGGGGCACTCGGGATTAAGACTTTTCTCAGTCATGAAAGATTTCTTATCCACTGACCGAGGACAGAAGAGGTGAAGTTTGGTATCAGAACAGATACCACAGTGTGATTCTAGATATTTCTTAGAGGTTTTGGTCCCATAGTAATGTATGGTTGGTGTTGTTACATTAAAGATGAAGGGATTTTGTGCCCGTGTGTGTGGCTGTACGTGTGCGTATGCTTTAATGTGTCAGTTCTGATTTAAGTGTGGAAATGTGTACATGCATATGGACGTGTGTGTGAGTGTGATTCAATTTTGTTTGTTTGTGTGTCGATATAAAGCTCTGTTAAATTCAGGAGTGGTTGCTTTTATGAATTTTTTTCCTATGTAAGTAAGTAAAATAAATTGGTTGGGAATGGGATATATTTGAAGTTATTTCCAATGCATGTATGTACGTGTTTGGAAATATAAACGTATCTGTTTTCTGCGATTTTTATGCTGCTCTTATGTAAGGCGACTCTATTGTGGATAGTATTTGGTGGCGCCCATGTAAGCTTTGTTGAATGATGTGCGCACCATGCTACACACCGTACAGGTTTTTTTCTAAATATATATATATATATATATATATATATATATATATATATATATATATAAATATATATATATATATATATATATATATACGCATTTATGTATGTATGCAAATACAGATGTATAAAAATAAACAGTTATTCCTGTCTGTTCATTTGCTAACAATTGCTATCAATATATGTATATATATTAGTGTATTTAGGCAACATTCCTTCATTCAGGCAAACATTATTAAAAACAGATATACCTTGCTTAATGATTCTTTTTTTCATTTTTTCGATCTTTCGTAAGATTTTTTAACTTCAAGATGGAAGGTATTTACAAATGTTCCATGGTTCACACGAGCGCTTTCGATTCTTTCTTGAATCATCATCAGGTGGAGATAAAATATTAAAGATAGAAGTGAAATATGTAGTTACGAATGATAAAAAGAGTCAATGAAAAGTCGATTAAAATATACATTTACGAGTGATAAAAAAACTCGATTAAAAATTAGGATGATAAAAGGCAATGTTAGAAAAAACAGTCTTATACTGGTTATGCTAAACATTTCAGCACATTATTGCTACTTTCAAAATTAATGCTATTTATAGATGGGTGCTGGGTTTTTATATATAGTGCTTCAAGTATTTTTAATTTTTTTACAATTACTTTCTCGTTGCAAAATCCTTGTGTTGTCCACGAGGACGTTTCTAAGATTAGAGGGGGGACAGCTATGTTGATTTCTTAAATGCTGGTATATTGAGCTAGTACTGTTCAAATGCATCATTCGTAACTATATATTTCACTTCTATTTTTAATATTTTATCTCCACCTGATGATGATTCAAGAAAGAATCGAAAGCGCTCGTGTGAACCATGGAACATTTGAAAATCCCTTCCATCTTAAAGTTAAAAAAATCTTATGAAAGATCGAAAAAATGAAAAAAAGAATCATTATCAAGGTATTTCTTGTTTTTAATAATGTTTGCCTGAATATATATATATATATATATATATATATATATATATATATATATATATAATATAATGTTATAATGGAATAATTCCAGGAGGAAATCCGGGTATAAGAGAGCTCAATGTGGTAAACAGAGCAATAACATAAAAATATAACACGGAAATTACATAATTGTCGATGCAATAATTTATTTCAACCTTATGGTATTTTCAAGCATCTAAACTAGACAATTACATTTTTGATACTGAAATAAAGAAAAAAAAAGAATCAGGTCTCGACCGTCAAAAAACAAGAGGGAGTGGTAGTAGCACTCCACTTAATACATTTTATAGAGAGGGTGGGAGGGATTAAAAAAAAAACAAAAAAAAAACAAGAACATTATGATACTTATAACGGCTGTCCGGTATCTCGACGTAACAGCAGACACACACACGCAACACACACACACGCAACACACACACACGCAACACACACACATACGCACACACACATACACACACGCGCCCCTTGTGCGTGTGTGTATGTGTGCGTGTGTGTGTATGTGTGTGTGTGTTGTGTGTGTGTGTGTGTGTGTGTGTCTGTTGTTACATCGAGATACCGGACAGTCGTTATAAGTATCATAATGTTGTTGTTGTTTTTTTTACATACCTCCCACCCTCTCTATAAAATGTATTAAGTGGATTGCTACTACCACCCCCTCTGTTTTTTTGACGGTCGAGACCCGATTCTTTGTTTCTTCTTTATTTCAGTATCAAAAATGTAATTGTCTAGTTTAGATGCTTGAAAATACCATAAGGTTGAAATAAATTATTGCATCGACAATTATGTAATTTCCGTGTTATATTTTTATATTATATATATATATATATGGGTGCTATGACGATGGCGTCATAAAATATGACATCATACAGGATGTCATAGCAATAAAGGCACAAATGATTTATGGACAACGCCACGTGTATACAGCTAGTACATACACACACACATATATATACATGTATGTGTGTATCTATATCTATATCTATATTTATACATATATATATGTATATAAATATATATATATATATATATATATATTCGGCGATCTTACTAGATTCTGCAACTGTTTAGTCGTAATCGACGAAACACTTGTCAATGGATAATTATATTTGCAGAAAAACAATATATATATATATATATATATATATATATATATATATATATATATATATACATTGACAGAGTGAGACGAGAGAAGAGGAGAGAGAAAGATAGGGAGATAGAAAGAGAAACAGCGAAATAAAGAAGAGACTGAATAGATAGAAAAACAGCAAAAGAAAGGGAACAATGTTTAATGATGAATTTTATATTTATTCTTACGTGCAAATGTTAATGAATTTTGTTTGTAATGCTCCTTTTGTTTCTTGTTTTATCATTCATATTTTTTCTTAATTATTATTTATTATCCTAATACTTTCTGCCAAGTAATTTTATACAATAACATCGATTATTTCGGAGAGATAATAAGCCTCTTAATAATGACCGCTGCCGTTATGCGAAAGGAAATTTTGTCAGGTGTGCGAGCAATTGATGACATAATCAGAGCAAATAAGGAAAGTTCGCGATTCGAACGACATCTGAATAGAAAAATAAATGATAAAATCATCGACACAATCAATGACGATAAAAATATGATTCAATTTAGGATTATTTTCACATTTTATGCAGAATATAAATGTATATTTTTATATATCAATGATGCTTAAATATTGCAATCGTTAAGTCTGAAATATATTGTTAAATTGGATAACGGAAGTGTTATCAGATGGCGTAACGCTTATAATTATGCCTTGCGTACGAGCAGAAATAAAAGGAATCATGCATTTTGTAAAACGTTTGTACGAAAGACCTTCCAAAAATAATGACTGCTCAACAAGATCAGAGAAATTGTAACTTGTGTTATGATTTCTAAGGTATGCATTTCTCTTTCACCTCTCTGTTACACAAATGGACAGCGTGAAAGAAAGCTTCGACTGTCATGAACTTACGTCAGAAGCAGTGATGCATCATTGGATTCCTAGCAATCGTGCATTAAGCATAATGGTCATTATATAGAGAAAATATCTTGGAGCAGAAAAAGTCGCTCGTTTTTATTATACCACTTCCGTCTCTGTCACTCTTCAACTTTTCGAGTTTAACTAATAACAGGCTTTAATTTTGAATCGAACCTAGTATGTTTTTTTTTGCCAAAGAGACATCAAAGTTAGGGCAAGGCTACTTTTCCTAAAACGTGAGTTCAACAAAGAAATTTACACAATGAAATGAGTTTGCAATCTATTTCATCATATTATATATCTTTCTGTCTCTATTTTTACTTTTAATTAAACCCAGACTACTACTTTTATTAATCCCAAAACTGTTGAAGAGTTACAACTGATATAAAAAAATAGAACTCGGCAGTAGTAACTCGACTAGAAGTACACGAGATAATTATTTTTTCGACTTACAGCTTCTTAAAGTAAACCTATGCACAAATATAGATTTATGTGTGAAAATCAGTTCATTCTTAATTATTGCACACCCATCTAATGATGGTTCAAACGGTAATGATAAAGCTTGGAATGGTGGATATTTTGGTTTCAATACTTTTAACTTTTGAAATAACTACTATATATTAAGTACACTATAGTAATCGATAGAAAATTGACTCTATAATAATTATGAATACGACATCTGGATAAATAAAAATGATTTAATCAAAATATCATATGTAAACGTATTTACGACCGGACGAAACCTGGCAAATATAATATTGACTTTCTCTTTGTGTGTAAGTAAAGGTCTCTAGCAAATTCCTCTGTACCATTTTCCGTCCACAGACTTGGAACTGGATATACAACCGATTTGAACATGTAGAACAAATTCGAATTAGTCGGTAAAAATAGTTCCTACTGAGTCCAAATTAAAAATATATGGGAACTACTTGCTATTTGAACGTATACGCAAATATACATTTATAACTTTAACAGCATTATACTTTTCAGTTTTCATGCGTATAGATTTAGAGCGGGCAGAAACGAATGACACTGGATACCTATATGTTTTGGTTTCAATACCAGCTGATGGCAACCAAGTCATACATTATTTTTTACCTTTGTGTTCACTACTATATGTTGGGTACAATATAATAATCAATACAATATAAAAATCGATACAATATAATAATACATAAGTATAACGCCTCTATATTAATAATTAGGAAATCTGCATTCATTAAAATATTATACTTAAGCGTATATGATGACGAGGAAACGATGTGCAGGTATTACAGCATAAGCGGTACAATACAATAATCAATAGAGCATTGCCTGTCTAATAATTTTAAATACAAAATCTGCATGATTTAAAATATCATATTTAAGCGTATTTGACTATCTGGCAGAGAAAGCATTGCGATATATTGAGCTCTCTTAAAATAAAAGTTGTAATACTTCTTAATATTATTGTTTCGTCGAGTGAACCGTAAAGGCATGCATTGTGCGAACCCGTGTAATATGCGTAAATGATTTTCGGCATAAAAGTTGTTTAAAAATTAGTTACACATGTACATTCTACGACTTAAACATTTCAGAATAGTCAGTGAGTTACTTTTATTTTAGTTGTACTAAGTTTACTTAAGACGCTTGCGATTACATTTTAAATAACCAATTAAGTTAACAGTCCAGTTTTATATTACGTCATATAGATTTCCATATTTTCCTAGAATGGTAGAACACTGGATCTAGAGTTAGATGCATCGCTAGTAAGTATCACAATACAGGTTCTAAAAATAATCACGAAAGCAGAAAAAACGAAATTAATAATGATTATTTCCTGATCGGCTCCTTTTTCCATTTTTGCTGGATTTATATAACAATTTATACAAGAAATTATTTACTAGTCTATTAAGCAAATATACGCTCAGTTTTTTTTTCTGTAGGCATCTGTTTGGTCTTTTCAGTAGTTTATTTTCAAACTTTATTTAAGCCGATTTAAGAGATTAATGAATGTTTGCAGTTTGTTATGGAGTCACTAATGGCAAGGATCATATCAGAATAACTTTGATTTCAGAATTTGTTTCCAAAAATAGAAATTTAACTTTTGCTTCAAGAATAACTGTTAGAAAAGCATAGCATAAAGGATGCCAAACTCCCCCCATCTTAATTTCTATCATGTTCCCATATTTTTATTAATATAATGTTGGTTATCTAGTTTTATGTAATATCAATCCTTTTCAAGTTATTTAATGCCGAATCCATTATTATTTACTAGTCTACTTCAAAATACTCAAAAAGGTACAAATTGACAATTTTAATCGCTTCTGAAAACATGTAAAAATGGTTTTGTTAATTTATAACGGATTATCACTAATCGGTTTTGTTTTAAAGATCAAAGAAAACGCCCTTTTTTAATTATATGAAAAACATTTGAAAAAGATAGTAAAATCTATTCGTGTAATGCGCGCTTCCCCCTATTTACTTACACGCAATAGTGTTTTGACTTTTGCGAAAATACGTACATAAACATTAAACTAGATTTTATAGTAATCGCAAAGTCAAATTTATGAGTATTTAGACATATAATATTGGAATCGTCTCAGTACGTGAAATCTATAAATTTGTTTGTTGTAATTTTAAACCCAATTAAAATTATTTTCCATCCAGCTTTAATTTGTTTTGCTCGTATAGAGTTTATAAATAGTTTGGAAATGATATAAATGCTGTAACAGGTAGACGAGGTCAAGTTCAAATAGACTGAGACAAAGAGAAACTGAGAGATCTAATTGTTTGTTCCATGATTCCTAATGATCCAAGATTGAAATCTAATGGCTGTATTTCGTTTTGATTTATACTTAAGGCAACGTGTTGCATGAAATTTTGTTTGCTATGTATTAACATATTACCGATATCGAGACGGCACTGATCCTAAGCGAATTTAACCTGGTTCTTTCGAATAGAGGAAGTTCCATCGTAGGATGAAGTCCACAAGCGTTCCCAACTCGTATCAGAGAGGCGGTAGCACTCTCTATATAGGGATGGCCCGTACACGCCTATATACGCCTACAAAACAAAACTATCCAAATCTCAACTAAAATCAACTTATAAGTTTCAAAAAGCATATATTCTTACAGAGAAGCGTCTTACGAATCCAGCGAGTGTCAGAATGTCGGTTAAAATGTCAAAAGAGAGCAAAAAAAAAAAAAAAAAAGGTACAAAAATGGCCAATTGTTCTTCTTTCTTCTCTCTTCTTTCTTATATGTATATCAGTCAGACGTGGTTCTCTGTACTATATGTCCCGCTGCCATTGCGCACAGAAATCACTTTTTCCATCGCTTTCAACGTAATTGATGTACTGACACTAAAACCGCTTTCAGGACTGCTAGCAACCACTGTAAAAGAGTAATAAATAACGCGAGAGAGCGTCCAAAGTAGCTGAGATGCGGATAGGTTGCCGCCAGTTTTGCCGAATAACAAATAGTGTCCTGAACAGAAAAGTGTGCTCTATCCCAACCAGCATCAATGGCCATGCAGTAATCTCTTCAGCATCGGACAAAGCCAATATCTTTGCCAAGAACTTAGCAGCTAATACTACCCTATGTGATCAGGGCCTCCATCCCCACCGTATATCCTCCTGTGTCTGAAAACACGCTATGCGTCATACAAATACGTAATGTTGCCAAGCTAATCAAAAACCCTGCTTCCAGTAAACAGCTGTCTCTGCCGGCATTCCAAATATAATGCTATAAAAGCTTCAGCAAGAACTAATCCCATACTTACAAAGCTGTTTAAACGCTGTCTTAAAGGGGAAGGCTTCCTAACAGCATGGCAAAACCGCATCTGTTTGCCCCGTATTTAAAAATTCAGGCGATTCGCTCATCTCACTCTCAGAACAGAACAATCAGTGTGTCATACGTAAGCTGTGGGAATCTGTGTTAAATAGAGTAGTAGTCAACGACTTCAGCAAGTGACATGCAATATGGTTTCGGTTCAGCTAGATCGACAGCAAAGATGCTAATTGTTATATCCTATATGGTTTAACGAATCTCTCAATGGAGGCTACCATTCTAGGGCAATTGCTCTTGACATATCAAAAGCCTTCGATAGGATATGGCACGAAGGTATACTACACAAGATCTCAAGCTGAGGTATAATTGGAAATTTCTTCTCAAATATTAAATAATTTCTCTGTGACAGGTTCATAGCCGTAGTCGTTGACGGACAGAAATCGGAAGCTCAAAGTATTAATGCTAGAGTCGCCCAAGGGCTCATCCTGGGCCCAACTCTCTTCCTGATCTACATAAATGATTTTCCAAATCACACCTTAAGATCATTCGTAGACATTTATGTTTACGACACTCTTCAAAAACGATAAATTATCAAGACCTCTCTCTTTTGAACTTGAGCACATAGTGCGATGGGGAACGGGCTGGCTGGTTAATGTTAATGCTTCAAAGACCAAGCTTCTATCTTTACATTGTCAACGCTCTGACTCCTGTTTCGCATTAATTGAAAGGAATGGCTCTCGTGTTGGGGAGGCTACATGTTTTGACAAGCATCTGGGTCTGCCCTTCCATTTTATCATCAATTAAATACGTAAATCAAATCCTTTGCCAAGGTCGCTGGGAAAATTGTTAGATCATTCTCGCGCTCCAGTAGATATCTTACTTGCGATGCATTTTCTTTACCTATACGTGCAAGAATGTAGTATTCTTGCCACATCTTTACAGGAACTGTTAGAAGACTTATCCTGCAGTGAAAGAATTCAAAATAGACTTCGTGGTCTAGTACGGAGATGTCCATTTCTCTTCCTAGCAACACATTCTTACAAAAAAAATTTATATTTAATCCATTTTCAATTATTAATAGCCGACGGCAGTTGCGTTTAAAACCGGAAGTAAGCTTATTTATTTAAGCTATGGGAGTTATTTCCCGTTTAAACTATGAAAGTTACTTTGCGTTTGATTTTATCAAAAACTAAGATGGATGTATTTTATTCATCCCTTAATCAAACATGTGTTCACTTTTTTATAACATTCGGTGTATCTTAAATAGTGTGTGAATAATCCCACCGCCCGACCAGACAAGGCCGGGTATATACAGCTCATATCCATATATTTAATTGGTTGTGCAAGCACATTTTTTCTGATTAAAACAGTCCAACTCAAGCTGAATGGTTGACCCAACATGGCATATACATCTCCAGTTATATTCGAAAATTATCGAATTATTTCAACCTGCTGAACTTACACATTGTTTCAAGATATGATATGAACGATTTTATTTTAAATGTAAAAGAGTATAAGAATACTATAAAATCTAGGGAACCAGGCGTTAGAATGATGTAATGTGTGGACAAAAAATGGACAAACCAAAGAAAGTTGACACATAGTTCCCGTTAGATTATCGAATTTAGGAAATATAGAGCCTGACCATTATTAAAATTATTAACATTTAGGAATACCAGCTGCTCTATGTGCTCTTCGTTTATGTCGACATAATTTCCGTTAGTCCTTGTTTTCTGCTTCCCACTGGAATTACTACTGCTGACCTTGGAACGATGTTCGCGCAGTCATACTTTAAAAAGGCTATCAGTTTTCTCTCAGGACTGAATGAAGATCATATGTATGATTCCGACCAATTTTACCTGATCCATCAGAACCCAACAGTTCTCAATATTATATCGATTCCATAAAGCCTCTTTCCACATAAATGAATAAATGCGAACGTTTTACTCATTTTCCAGTTCATAGATACTCGTTTCTCTAACATTTCAAAACCTTGTACGTATCTATATATTTGAATCTAGCAACAT
Organism: Euprymna scolopes; assembly: GCF_053919585.1. Classification (NCBI taxonomy): domain Eukaryota; kingdom Metazoa; phylum Mollusca; class Cephalopoda; order Sepiida; family Sepiolidae; genus Euprymna; species Euprymna scolopes. The sequence goes on along the minus strand of NC_136482.1, from coordinate 18,383,251 downwards.
ATTTACTAGTTTAAAGGACTGAATTATGTAAGATCTACACATTATTTATGCATAATTACCCATCTTCTTCTCTATATAAATAAAATGAACTCATTTTTTCCCCTCCGACTTTGACGTTTATAGGACTGCACCTGTATACATTTGGTGCAGCCGTATCATTCACAAACTGAATCACGACATCTGCCGTATGTTATAGGGTTATTACATATCCAGGATATCGCTGATAAGAGTTTCCTATATTCTGTCTGGTGAGAGTCCACTGTAAAAATCGGTTACATTTAATGGAAGTAGTAAAGTAAACTCTCTCTAACAAATTCATCCTACCACTGCCACTCATTTACACCGTTCCATACCGTTCACAGGAGACATTTAAAACCGACCACCGGTTTGAATTTATCTAAAAACTGGACTGGACTTACGTTGAAACGAACCACGCTTACTTTGCCATTGATTAGCATAAAACATAAACACAATTTATAAAGCATTTATTATAATAAAATTAGATTCAAACAGAACACAATCCGTTACCTGGAATTGAATTCAGGAGACATTTAAAACCGACCACCGGTTAGAATTTAGCTAAAAACTGGACTGGACTTACGCTGAAACGAACCACGCTTACTTTGCCATTGGTTAGGATAAAACATAAACACAATTTATAAAGCATTTATTATAATAAAATTAGATTCAAACAGAACACAATCCGTTCCTGGAATTGAATTCACAATTACATTACTTCGATTTCGTTATAACCCGCGTGGTTAGAGTTTAATGAAAATCTGAATTGACATTTACGTGAAACGCACAAAACTTACTTACACAAACACAACTTCCGTTTCGCTCTTCCCTTACGTGCTTTTTTCTTTCTTTCTTTCTTTCTTACCTTTCGTTGTCTTTTTGCTTTATGGGTGATAGTGGTGGGGGTACTTCCCTATGTTTATCTTTCCTTTCGGTCTTTCCTTCTTTCTTTCTTTTCTCTCCATTTTCTGCTCTTTCCATTGTTAAAACGAAACGAAACAACCTGATATTCCAGGTTTTACTTACACTCTATCACTCTACGACTATTACTTGTGTATCCAACTCTATTTGTGCCACGTTCCTTTACTTTTTCACCGTTACCACTTACCAGCCGACATTCACGTACATGGACTTCCCTTTGTGTTCTTTTTCTTGGGGGCCGGTTTACGTTACTACACGTTAGCCATGGATCGGGCGATCGCTGTCAGACGTCACGATAATACGACTTCTTTTTTTTTTTAATTTTTTACTTTTATTAACAAATAAAAAAAACCAATTGAAAATACTTTCAAACATAAAGTAAACTGATTCATGTAAGTAAAAAAAAAGTAGCATTTATTGCCCTTGGTAATAATTATTTATTGGTTATTTGTTTTGTTTTTAACCCTTTTTTCCGACTAACCATTCTTAAATCTCAACATAAAATCGATTTTTCCAAGTACATTTTAGGTGGGGGGGATTCCAACCTCCGAAAGGGGATTTGTATTACTGTACACATAGATTAGAAAAAGTTTTCAAAAAAAAAAAAAAAATATATAACAAATAAAAGTTTATCAAAGGCAAGATAAGTTACTTTTCTGCCAAACTGGATATATTTTTCGTGTTTTTATTCAATGTAACACATTTATTCAGCTCGAAAACGATACAGTGTTTACCGATGTATTCGAAAATTCAAGAAGGCGTCTCACACCCTCTTTAACACCGTAAGTATAGAAAAAGGTGTTATAAATAAAAAACTATACAAAATACTATTAAAAACACGCCGAATGTATGTCACCCTATGTCACATTAACATGTATTGAGCGAGCTTTTAACAGTATTTTATTAGTTTTTTTTTATTTATAACATCTTTTCCCAAACTTACCGTGTTAAAGAGAGAATCAGACTACATCTTCAATGTTTTCGAGCTGAATAAACATGTTACATTGAATAAAAACACCAAAAATATATCAAGTTAGGTAGAAGAGTAACTTATCTTGCCTTTGATAACATTTATTTGTTATATATTTGTTTTTTGACAACTTTTTCGAATCTATGTGTACAGTAATACAAACCAATAGTGAGAAAACACGGAACATTATGGAGTTTTTTTGGGGGGAGAATTAGCGATTTTGGAAAATTTCAGACGATTACTTAAAAATCTAGCGATTATTTCCCTTTCGCTATAAACTTTTTTTTTTTTTAAATTTCTTTGTTTAATAAATATTTTGTGGGGTTAATATTACTCTACACATAGATTCGAAAAAGTTGTCCAAAAAGAAATACATAACAAATAAATGTTATCAAAGGCAAGATAAGTTACTTTTCTACTAAACTGGATATATTTTTCGTGTTTTTATTCAATGTAACATGTTTGTTCAGCTCGAAAACCATACAGTGTTTACCGATGTATTGGAACATTCAAGATGGCGTCTGATTCTCTCTTTAACACGGTAAGTGTGGGAAAAGATGTTATAAATTTTGTATAGTTTTTTATTTATAACACCTTTTTCCATACTTACGGTGTTAAAGAGGGTGTGAGACGCCATCTTGAATTTTCGAATACATCGGTAAACACCGTATGGTTTTCGAGCTGAATCATATTGAAACACTAAATCAACATTTTATTTATTTTTTTGCATAATTAATGATGGAAGTATTTTTCTGTTTATTTTCTTAACATCTGTTAAAAAAATTAAATAATTTGTACATTCTCTTGAAAAAAAGAATCAAACTTTTCTCTACTTTCACATGTGTTCCGTTTTAACAAACTGAGCCACAGCAACGCGTGGCCGGGTACAGCTAGTTAATAATAATTGGACATTAAATATCGTTACACACTAAAGAATGTATTTAAGGATGCAAAGCTTACGATACAAATCTAATATTATGTCTAAGATTAGAACTGTATAGCATTCAAGCTAGTATTTTTATGATTTACATCTTCCCAGTTTTATTTTATTACACATGGGGTGAAATATATGTAGCTTGATAGCTTTCGAAAATAGAAACATTTCAAAACCTTATAATGAAATACAATATGCTCGCAAATCAGATTCCATTAAAAAAAACTTCATCAGACTTAAGACCAGTAACTTCAGTAATGAAGAGCAAGGTACTTAAACTATTTGGTCATATCTAGATGCATGGAACAGGATTAACTTTGGTATACTTCGATAGGATGGTTGAAGGAAAACGAAAAGCGTGGAAGACTGTCACAATTTGAATTAAAGATTAAAAGATAATCAAAATAATATATTAAATCAGGGGGATTTCATTAGATTAAATATACTTTGTCTAGAAACATTATTTATTGATTAATACTTATTTTTTGGCTAACACAAAAGTGTGGTATCTATTCCTGGCTTACCATCGACATCAGACATTGTAATATCGATATAATTATTGCGAATACTATAAGCACATATGTAACACGTGTTAGAAATGGATATTATAACACGTTGTTTTCTAGAAGGTAGAATGAAAGTCCTTGGGAAAAATATTATTGTGCTTCAAGAAAAGCATTTTATCATATTAAAGCTCGTATTTATAACATTTTAATACTCCCGCTTCTAATTTATGGTTAGGAGCTAATATATTAAACAACTTCATTATTGTTGAATATAGAAACAGTTCAGAATCATATACTAAGATTTATGAGGGGCAGCAGACTCACAGATGTCATTATAATAATTCTACTTCCATAGATGAAATCTTGAAGGCAAGTCCGAAGCACGAACTGATGGTAATAAGTTTCTAAAGTGCGATTTAGTTTTCCCTTGTAGCGCATTTTACGTGCTCTTCGTAGTCTGGTCCCGATGGCTAGCTCGCAATATAGGACTTTCTTGGAGGGGCGTGATGATACACCTAGTTGACGTTTCCTGCCAAGCGGTAATCAAAAACAAGTTACTAAAACTCTTCGGCAAATCAAAATATATGAAACTGGATTATCAAATATACGCCGGGATGGGATGACAGAGTGGGGAAAAAAACAAGAAAGGCCGTGCAAGCATTGGCTTTATAATGTTTACATGTGGTCACAGATACGTTTAAATTTAATTAATTTTGTAACAGGAAAACAATGAATGGAAAATATTTTTTCATGTCTGGTTTTACTGGAGATAGCGATTAAATAAACAAAAATGTTGTTTTATGATGAATGACTTATGAAAACATAACACGGACGTGGATATCAAGTCGAATATGATAAAACATAGTACATTGGAAACTCGTGTGGCAAGAATACTTTCTCTTGCGCTTACTCTGACTCACTTTGTGGCCATCTTGTAGTTCCCATTCTCCAACCACGAAGGGATGTGATACAAAGGTCGGTAGGAGATATGAATGGCCCATCCCCTGTAAAGGAGTGAGCACTCTGACCTTCCAAAACAATAAGTCTGATTACCGCGTCATTACTTACCGGCGAGAACGCTTTAGACAACAAACTTATTCCACCTGAAAACCAGAACGAGCTCAGTCTGACAACTATAAAGCAACCGAAATGGCCTAGTTTCTGCTGGACTGGATGTCAATGGCACAAGCTCGACTGACGTGCTACAAGATGCTTGTGACCAACGTTTATCGCTCAGGGTTGTTAGCCGTATTTATTAGATTTGGACGACGTGAACCGCGAGAAGATTTCTCGGAGGTTTTATAATTTTACCCTGTCTTTAAAAACGGAGTATTAGCAAGTAATTAAATTTATTTGAAACATTATTCGCATTGGTCGTGATCGTCTCACTCCTTGTATTGGGAAATCTCCTCTCCTCAATAATAAGTCCAATTTATAAAAAAAAATAGATTTATTATTTTTAGAGTAGCACTTACTCTGTCAAGATTGAATAGTAAATTTGCAGGATAAGTGTGTTGCCATAGCAGACCAAACTACACAAATCCCATTAACACAGCATTTCAGCTAAGAGCCTCCCAAGAGAAGCAATCTGCCCGTAAAAGAATGCTGGCTTAATTACTTTGCATCCTTCAGGAAACGTACTTTCCCTTGTCTAAAATGTTCAGCTCTTATTCCTCTCCCTCTTCTTTTACCTGTAGGCTTGATATGATGACCTCCCCTTGCTATCTTCTAAAATATTTTTTCATCTGACTAATTCTGGCCTTTTTTGTTGGTGGGCACTATTTAACAACTCAGAGGTTTACCACTCGAGACATCCACCGAAAGTAACATCTATAAGGTCTCCCTCATAGAGGCTTATCTGGAGCCCGTCTAGGACATTTACTTTTCACAAGCAAGTTTGTCCCAGCATGACTTTTCCATTCAGTTTTTTTATAGACAGAGAAAATATACGTTTAGGTTCTCGAATTCCGGCCAGAAATAATTACAGTTTTTTGCAGCCCTTTCTCATACTTTGGCCAAGCATCTACGGCCACAATCTGTCATACGTATGCACCAGCAAAACAAGTTTCGAAGCGTATGTTTACATCATGATGTGTATTTTCCGCCATGAATTTGTATAACGAAACATAACAACATCATACCATTGGATGAAATCAGTGACTTGTGTATTATATCTGCTTTCGTGGCAGTTCGACCTCGTGTAAAACATTGTAAAAATAATAAAAATATATTCACGAAATCCTATCAAAATCAGTCAACGTAACCTTGCGTTCAATTCAGTTTGTACCCAACAGCTGCTGAACTACAATAAATCAGGAAAGAAAGCAAAACACACAACTGAAATCAAGATAATTATATAAAAAATAAGCAATTATTTTTTTAAATGTTTGATCGAATGAAATACTCGCTCGTTGTTCTATCAAAAAGTATAATAAAGCTGCTGCAAACATTGAAGCAAATGTAAGATTATAAAAAAAATATATGGCAACAATTTACAATGAAACTAAATAAAAATGTAGTGAGTTTACTTCATCTTGTTAACGTACTTTTTATTGTGTTATTTTATCCCTGACAGATTGTTGCTAATGTTATGTTTTTATAATCAGTTATTCAATTCTTATTTTTCAAATTTCTAAGTTCAATTATTTTTATACTAATTAACTCTTTCTCCATCGTATTTTTTATGCGATGTCGTACGTAGCCTACGCTTTTCTCTTTCCTTTTAGTTAAGTTTTTTTTTTGCTTGTTAAAATTCGGTCATTAACTCTTTCATTAAATCCTTTACGAATTGAACACGCCGCTCTGTTGGGGTTTCCGTTTCGGATACGACATGTAGTCGACATTAAAAACATTCAGTGTCTCTGTTTTGCAAGAGTGTTTGCAAAACACCCGCGATCGTATTAAATATTGGTGTTCGTAAATGCTATTAAGTCGCAGCATTAAGTAAAAAAAAAGGAAATACGTTATCAAGTGAAACTGCAACATTCCATTCGTTACAAAGGCCTGCTCAAGATACCTCGCTTATGTTCTGACGTAAGACCTGTAAGTACTAAGTCAAACAATGTCGGTGGAAGTGGAATTAAAAGTAATGTGAATTTTTAAACTTTATTTAATTATTGCGGTTCAGGCTGATTCGAGAATCATTGATTGAACAAAATCATTACAAACCTATTATTGGTTTTTAAAACTAAATATTGTTTCAGTCTCTATTTGTAAAATTATTGGATTTAAAGACACTTGTTTTATACATTGAAAAGTAAAGTCACGTATTCTTTATTATCTAAAAAAAGTTGAAGAGATACGATAACGGGAATAGTACAATTAAAACGAGCTACCTTTTGTGCTTCGGAATTTATTTTTCTACATAGTCACCAACATTCTCAATGCACTTTCGCAAGCGATGAGATTGTGGCTGTGCATATGCATACGATACGTGCTTTGTCACTCATATCTTTGTACTCACTCTGAAATCGACGGTGTCATCTCATAATTATGCTGACACCAACTGCATCGGTTTTGGGAGTGTTAAACAAGAACCGATGAATGTTGATCGGTTCAGTTATATCTGCATGAAAGAAGTGAGTTATGGATCTCTGCTGACACACGTAATGCCAGGGGTTACATTATATCACGCTGTCAATATCTGCAACATATATCAATAGTTCAAAATCAGATTAACACACACTGTGTTTTTTTTCAAAGTTTGAAAAGAAATAGGAACCAGGGCTATTTGGTAGCTGAGATAATTAGGAACTGTAAGTTGATTTTTGTAAGTGATGTAAATTAATAATCGAAAGATACAAAAGTCACATACAAAACCTTCCTAGTCATTGTTAAAATTTTACATTTGATTAAGCTATTAATAAAAATATAAATAATGATTATTTGGTGTGTACAGTTTTCATTGAGGAAAAAAACGTCAGTGATAAATACATCGAATATTAAAAAGAATGTGGTTATGTTTTTGTATATACGTAGATAACATTAGCACGTGACAGTGAATGATATTACAGCATTGTGTGTCATTAGTTGTAATTGTGCGCAAGTGTGTGCCAGTATTTGCCCGAGATGGGAATTATATTTAGGAAGTAATTAGAACAATATACATATAGTGTAATATAAATGTTAGCGATCACTTAGTTTGTTTATCTTTTTTGGCAGGGTTCAACCCTTAATTAAAGATTACCTGTTATGGAATATCTGGAAAGGTCTTCTTAACCATAGAATCGTTCAACTCTAATAGGTTTATGCATGTAGTTGCTGATCGATAAAAAATCGAAGCTAAAAAAATCAACGCTCGTGTGTCTCAAGTATTCATCCTGTGTCGAACTTTCTTCCCTATCTTCGTCAATGATCTTCTAAATTACATTCTAAGTTTATTCATCGGCATACATGCAGAGAACACTACGATCTATGACAATATTTTTAAGGCCAATAACGACCAATATCACTTTGAATCTCTCTCTTCAGACCTTGAGCATGTCGTGTAATGGAGTACAAAGTTTCCGTGAAATTTTAACACATCAAAAACCAAGCTTTTATTTTTTCACCAAAACGCTTTGATCTCCACTTAGTCCCAATTGATATGAAGGGCTATTGACTACAAGAGTCTCCGTGTTTTGATAAACACGGTCGTACCTTTACTCCTGACCACAAATGGAATACGTCCATCAAATCTGTTATGAGGTTGACTGTAAAGTGGTAGCGCCGTTTTAACGCTCAAGAAGTTAACTAACTCCTTATACCTTACCTGTATAAAGATCAGATGCACCCTAAAATTAAGTACTATTGCTATATCTGGGCGAAAGATGCCCGGGGACTCTATCATGCCTTGTAAAAGTTCAAAACAAATATCGAACCCTGATACATAATGCTTTTTCTCTTCACTTCAAACTCTTTCTCACAAAAGAGACGCTGAAAGCCCGTCTTTGCTCTATCGTTATATTATTACATTTCACAATGGAGAAAGAAAAAGATAACCAACTGGCCTTCCTTGATATACTCATATCACGCACAGAGCATGGGTTTAAGACATCCGTATATCGCAAGCCTACCTTCACCGGACAATACCTGAACTTCAACTCCCATCACCCATACAGTATAAAACATGGAATCGCACGCTGCTTACAACATCGAGCAGAGACAATAAGTAGCGACACCATTACATACCACCAAGAAATGGTCAGGTTGAAGAATACCCTCCGTCGTAACAACTACCCCGATAGCATACTATCCACCAGACGTGTTAATAGTATAAGAGATGAGAATGAAACCCAAAAACCTCCAACGGTCTGCCTACCATACATACGAGGCATCTCCGAAAAGATTCAGAGAATATGTGCCCCCTACAACATCAGGACGGTATTCAAAAGCGAGTCAACACTCAGACGACACCTGGTACGAGTGAAGCCCCGCATGGATGAGAACATGACCAAAAACTGCATATACTCCATCCCATGCAGTTGCAGAAAGGTTTACAAGGGTGAAACATGCCGCCCCCTTAAAGTAAGGGTGGAAGAACACCGAAAAGCGGTAACTAAAGGGGAGACGGAAAAATCGGGTATAGCCAACCATGTCTGGATGGAGAGGGGGGATCATCGCCTATGTCTATGGGATGAAGTAAAAATAATAAACAGAGAGACCCACTGGAAAGTGAGAAAACTTAAAGAAACAGCTCACATTCTCGGACATAACAACCTACTGAGCAAACCAAGCATAGAGCTGAATGCAATTTGGACACCTCTGATAGAGAGAGAAAACCTTGAATAACAACATAGGTTTAACATTAACAAAAACCAACTAAGAATTGTCCTAGTGACATATGGCTGAGTGGTCCTAGACGTTGTATCAAAGTTTACAGTTACCCAAAGGTACTGAGTTCAATCCTGAACGAAGGCAGTGAAAAAGTAACATTGAAAAACAGAGAATCAGCAACTATGTCCCAAAGCCTAGCTGGAGTCCGAACACGGTACCCCCGTAATAATAATAAAGGGTTGGGTTCGAGACTCCTAACAAACCGTTCACCTGACGAAGGCCGGAGGGCAAAACGGCCGAAACGTTGTGACAATAACAACCAAGATGAGGAAGTCAGTCCGACAATCTCAATCAATGAAAACAACTCATCTCAAAAATACAGACAATTACTATGTATATATATATATATATATATATATATATATATATATATATATAATTACCAACTCATCAATGAAACAGCTGTAATGAAAAAATCCAGGAAATAAACAAAGGTTATAGAAATGAAAACGTGAGTCTTTGAATTTTCAACAAAGTTTTGCACTATATATATATATATATATATATATATATATATATATATATATATATATATATATGTGTGTGTGTGTGTATGTGTGTGTGTAATATCATAAAAAAGATTCATATTGTTTTCTTGAAGTATGATGAATATTATTTTCAACAATACGAAGGCCATGGCAATGCTGAAGACATTCTAATGCACTTAAAACTGTTTTTATATTTTGTCTTTCGACCAAGGCCGAGCAAGTCAACAACAACAAAAATAATTTACCACGTATGTAGGTAATTCTATTGTACAATAAACAATCTAATAAAAAATAATTAATTTGGTGAAACTGAGAATAAAAAACCAAAAACATAAATAAGTTGGGTCATAAATGTTTGTATCTCATCTTTTCAGTTAAATACGTACGAGAATTAAGATGTAAAACAGAAAAAGAATACAAAAAAATAACGTTTTCCAGACGTTTCCTCATTGTACTTCAAACTTCTTATTCGACATATTCTTCGTATTTAGTGATAAGAAATCTTTCTTCTTTTTTTTCATTAACGATGCAAATTTACTAAAAGACATTCCTCTAATCAATTCCCCTTTCGCTCTCTACAGACACACCGGAAAAAACAAGACGAATCATACATAAACTTGCTATTAAAATTTAGCGTTTTTCTTGTCTTCTTTTTCTCATTAGATGATATCTTACTTGGATGTGAAGTGCTCTGCGTACGATACACAATACGACTGACTTTTTGGCGGGAGAACAGCGGCACTGATCCTGGGCAAACGGACGCCACTTGTTATTAGACTTATTGTGATTAAGCGATCAGCATTATCGTCACAATTATAAATCTTATTATTATTGTGCGAACTTTTTAACCGTGCCAGCTATTATCACTGATATTAGCAAACTTATTATCGTTACGTGTGCACCTTGTTTTTGTACAGTTGCCGGTGAGGGCATATAAATACTCCTTAGCATGAAAGCTGTCAAGCATTTGTTTACTGTTATGTTTGCATTTTATTATTTTTATTGATTTTTCTAATATCTTTGCTCTGTTTTTCGTTCCATTTTTCATGCGAATAGTTATTTAGCAAAGATATTGAACTGAAGAAAAAATCAGTAATAGAAGAAAAATAAGACCTTTGTGGAAATTATATTTGTGTAGACATTTCTAAGTTTTGTTTGGAAGCAGGGACTGTCTGTTCATCAGTGTGTGGAGTAGTGTATATCCACAGAAAAAAGAAAAGTAGATGCACTAAAACAATTAAAAGTATCTTGTTTGCTCTGTTGTTATATTTTACAGCACATCAAATTCTGTCAAGTTATTTAAAGCCGAATGTGGTCATTTCGGTAACAATATTCGATGCCCTGTTTACAGATTATTACATTTAATCTGACTAAACTGCTTCTCTCAAATACGTAATTACATGAAGTAGCAAACACTTTCTCTCTTCTGCATGTAATTCTCTCCACGAAACTTACACACCTCGCCTGAATTCTTCGTAGGCATAGTTTACATTTAACTACAGCTTATTTTTTTAACATTTTCTTGCATATTACAGTAAATTTTAATAAATGTAATCCCAGTTACATACTGATTTCAGTCATACTCTGCTATTCTATGCCATAATATAATCAGGTATGAGGAATTGTAGGAAGTGTGCCGAGTCATCAGTGCAGTCAACGCATTCACAGTGAATAGAATCGCATTTCAAAATACTGGATTGAAATAGCAACTCAGATGACACTGGAAAAACGTATAAACATATAGATAACAACCACCGCGTGTTTTTGTTAAGCAACGATGGGCCTGGCTAATACCACATGGCGGTCATTTCGGAACAATAGATGATGTATTATGTGGCGTGAAAGCACTACCGTCAAAGCACAAAGTAAAGCGCCTCATTTCCTCCGTTAATCTGTGGGAGACTTTTGGGCAAGGTCGAGTACCCATTTCAGTACCTCGATCAGAATAAAGTGAGATCGTATGGAAGGTACGCCCAAGGATGGAATACTGTTGCCACATCTGGGCAGGAGCTGCTAGAAAGGACTTGTCCTGCCTTGAAAGAGTTCAAAATAGACTTCGTAGGCTCGTAGGAGATGTCCCTTTCTCCTCCTTGCAACCTCTATCTCACAGAAGAGATGTTGCGAGTTTGTCTCTGATGTATCGTTATTTCCATGGAAAGTGTTCAACTGAGCTTCAATCTATGGTCCCCCCTCGCCAAACTTTCACAAGAAACACTCGTCTAGCTGTAAACACTATCAATAATTTCCCCCCACTCTTTATCTGTGCCTAAACCTAAACGTAGATTCCATGAACAACGCTTCTTTCTTAGAACTGCACGCCTGTGGAATTGTCTTCCGTTTTCCTGCTTTCCGGCTGACTACAATATGGTTGTGTTCAAGTCTAAAGTAAATAAGTTCTTGATGAGCCGTTCTATATAAGTTATCAAATTTACCAAATTTTCATTACTGATGATTACTATATTTACCAATTTCTACTGTACACTCTTTAACCCTTATCCTTGAGTGGCCTCTGGGCCTTGATAATGTGGTGATGCCTTTGTAAAAAAAAAAAAATAAAAAAAAAAGGAATAATTCTGTTCATGTTTTTTTTATCTTGTTTTGCTGGGCAAAAAATCCGTTTGGTTACAATAGCCATTTCAATCGACCAGTATGGGAACTGCTCGGACAGAAAGAAACCGCAACATCTACTGTACAACTACAAAGAAAGCTGTGTCAATACATGAATACACTTTCGAGAAAACAGCGTGAATGGGGTTGTGAATGATGAGCAACAATAAGTTCACGGATACCTCGAGGGAGGGGCGTAGTTTTAGATTCATACTTGTCAATATCTGTACCAGATAGAATACCATTTGAATTCAATAAGCTAATTTAACGTTAGAGACTGAGACTTAACTTATATTTTACCTGGTATACGTATATATATATATATATATATATATATATATATATATATATATATGTGTGTGTCTCTTAAAATGTTCATGCAGTAAAACTACTGATATTAATTTGTCATTTATGCACCTCATAGTATATAGTTACAAAGAGTTATTCCTTTTATGTTATGACTCCCTGAAACAGAAGTCAACGAGAGTTATTTCCCTTGTTTACTTTCTCAATTAAACAGCCATGCAATCGTCATTGCCTTTAATTACTATTCCATTAAACAGCAGTTGAATATGTTTTTTCCTCCTATATAGTCTTTCTGTTAAACCGCAGACAAATAGTTATTTCTTTTATTTAATTACTCTAATAATCAGCAGGGTCATTTCATTAACACATCATCTAATAATTCGCGGGTCTCTCATATCGATAACCCGAATAATAAAATATCGATATGATCAAAATAAGTACAAATCTTCAAATAACAAGTATTAAAGTTTTAGCCGAATCATTTTATAAGTAAAATACAACTATCTAAGTTAAGTGTTGTTTTAAATTTTCAAAATAATTTAAAAATATGAATTTTCCGCTCTCTTATGGGTAAATACTCCTCAAGCATAGCGAGTGATTGGTAACTATATCACCCTCCAAATATAATAACGGTTAACATTATAAGAGGTGATATGCGATTTTATTAACACGAATAATGCTTAAATCTAATAGTTTTCACAGAAAAACTCCACAATCTCATGTTATTCGATCGTAAATAAAACTTGCAAAAAACATTTAATATATCATAAGGCGGTGTCTAACTTATCAAAGATCGTAGACGATCAAGTTTTCTCTGAGTCTCTCTTCTCTGATCTTGATCATGTGGTTCAATGGGAAAAAAGTGGGTGGTTACTTTTAATGCATCTAAAACCAAGCTTCTATCTTTACATAATCAACGCTCTTATCCCCATCTGGCATCAATTGAAATGGATGGCTCTCGTCTTGGGGAGGCTCCATGTTTTGACAACTTCTGGGTTTGACCTTTAGTTCTGATCTAAAATGGAATACATAAAATCTGTTACCAAAGTTGCTGGAAAAATGATGGGATCATTCTATCAATCCAGTAGATATCTACCTGCTGATGTAATAGTCTTCCTATATAAGAGCCAAGTACGTCCAAGGATGGAGTATTGCTGGCACATCTATGTAGTCGCTGCTAAAAAGATTTTATCCTGCCTTGGCAGAGTTCAGAATATACTTCTTAGCCTGGTGGGGGATGCCCTTTTCACTTCCCTGCAACCTCTTTCTCACAGAAGAGACGTTGCGAGCCTATCTCTGTATTATCGTTATCTTCATGGAAAGTACTCGCCCGAGCTCCAATCTAGACCCCCCCTCGACAAACATTCACGATAAACACTCGTTTGGCTGAAAACACTATCAATAATTTCCCCACTCATTATCTGTGCCTAAACCTAAACCTAGATTTCATGAACGAAGCTTCTTTCTTAGAACAGCACACCTGTGGAACTCTCTTCCGTTTACCTGCTTTCCAGCTGACTACAATATGACCGTCTTCAAGTCTAATGTAGACAAGTTCTTGAGTAGCCGTTTCCCTTAAGTAATCCAATTTTACAAACTTTAAACTTCTGGCGATTGCTATGATATTGTACTTTTGACCACTGTACATTCTTAAACCCTTATAATCGAGTGGAATTTGGGGCTTGATAAGTGGTGATTCCCTAGTAAAAAAAAACAACACAGAAACACTTGCTATGACGTAAATTACTAATGTATGATACATTTTATTTTAATATATTTTTATGTAAATGGAGTTCGGAAAATTCATTAAAATATTTCGTCCTCATTTCTAGTGATATTTTAACCATAGTTTTAAAGGAACAGAATCGTATATTTCATGTTATAGATTACAAAGGGAGAATAATTGCCACCTAGAATTTGAATTAGTTATGGAGGAACAGTTTTCTCCCGGAGTTACGGTTAGAAATTAATGATACGTGTATAGGGAAGTAACGTAAGAAAACAAAAAGTCGATATAGATGACAGGGTAAACAAATCTAGTTTGCTTATTGGTCTAGAAGAGAGATGTGTTTCGCAAATATTCTTCTTCACCTCTAAATAATAGGAAATACATACTGAGTATTATATAATATACACAGTAATACAAACTGAATATTATATAATATAAACGGTAATACAAACTGAATATTATATAATATACACAGTAATACAAACTGAATATTATATAATATAAACGGTAATACAAACTGAACATTATATAATAGACACAATAATACACACTGAATATTATATAATATGCACGGTAATAAAAACTGAATATTATATAATATACACGGTAATACAAACTGAATATTATATAATATACACAGTAATACAAACTGAATATTATATAATATAAACGGTAATACAAACTGAATATTATATAATATACACAGTAATACAAACTGAATATTATATAATATACACGGTAATACAAACTGATTATTATATAATATACAGAGTAATACAAACTGAATATTATATACACGGTAATAAAAACTGAATATTATATAATATACACGGTAATAAAAACTTAATATTATATAATATACACGGTAATAAAAACTTAATATTATATAATATACACGGTAATACAAACTAAATATTATATAATATAAACGGTAATACAAACTGAATATTATATAATATACACAGTAATGCAAACTGAATATTATATAATATAAGAGGTAATACAAACTGAATATTACATAATATACACAGTAATACAAACTAAATATTATATAATATAAACGATAATACAAACTGAATATTATATAATATACACAGTAATACAAACTGAATATTACATAATATACACAGTAATACAAACTAAATATTATATAATATAAACGGTAATACAAACTGAATATTAGATAATATACACAGTAATACAAACTGAGTATTATATAATATACACGGTAATAAAAACTGTATATTATATAATATAAACGGTAATACCAACTGAATATTATATAATATACACAGTAATACAAACTGAATATTATATAATATACACAGTAATACAAACGGAATATTATATAATATACACAGTAATACAAACTTAATATTATATAATATACACGGTAAAGATTGTAAGAGTACTGCACGCTTCAATGAAAAATAAAATGACATAATACTTATCAGAATCTAAAATATAAATTATGGAAAGAGACAATACAACAACTATTAAAACGGCTGCTAAACAAATGAGGGTGATGTCTACATAGGTCGGACTGAAAACGTGGACTGGTATTATATATTTTCTCTACAAGTAAGAGAAGTGTACATTAGCATACAAAAATGTCGGGGCAATATCCTCGGCATTTCCCGCTAAACGTTCCTGAAATTTAGTGATAAATTAACACCTTAATTCGAGATTTTATCGCCTTAACTGCAAATTAAAGCTCTAATCTGTAATGAGTGTTACTAGGAAACGAACTGTAATCGCTATTATCATTCTATAACTTAAATAAAGAGTTCTGTTCGAAATTACGTGCAGATTCTCGAGTTTGTTTTTTAAATGTTCACACATAACAAGGCGCAGTGCCACTTTAGAGTAGGGGGCTACGATCAGGGACATAAGTTGCAGTGATATTATGGAGGAAGATAAGCAGAAAGATGTCTGTTCCCATTATTTCTTGATCTTCTGCATGTCAGTACAATTGAGAAAGTAGAATCCCGAAGGGAGTTCCAGAGTCTAGCAGCCTGGGGAAGAAACTATTGAAGTAGGTTTCTTACACCTAGGGATCTCTACTGTGTGGGGTTGGATTTAGCTGCTTGCCGGGTTTGTCGGGAGTATATACGTTGGGGGGGGGGAGGTACAAGTGCTTGTTATTTGTCAGAGCATTCACCATTAAAATACTTGTAGAACAGGCAGAGGGATGCAACATTTGGTCGATAGGGACAGAGGCTGAAGCTTAGATGACAGTTCAGGACCTATCAGTTTGGTGGCTCTCTTTTGGACCCTACAAAGGAGTTAGAGACTAATAACAGATGCACCAGCCCAAATGGGACAATAGTACTCCATACATGGGCGAATGGTAGCCTTATAGAGGTACAGGATACTTTCAGACGTAAGTAGCTTTTTAGCACGGTAGAGAGAGCCCACCTTCTTCGCAGCAATCTTGGTCATGCTCTCAATGTATCTGTTTCAGTTCATGTTCCGTGTGAACGTTAGGCAGAAGGATTTAAAGGAAGTGGTTTCAGGTAATGTGTTTTGGGGCATTGCTATTGGTGATAGTGAAGGTTACTTATAATTATTACCGTGCCTCTTATAGAGCTTGGTGTCATCAGCAAATATACCCGACTCAAAGACAATTTTATCAGGGAGGTCATTTATTAATATTAGCAATAATAAAGATCCAAGGATAGACCTCTGAGTTCGAGAAACTATACTACACTTCAAGAAGGTCGGAAGTGTCATATGCCAAAAACAGTAGTTCGAATAATAAAATTAATGCAATTTATAAAAGTTATTGCAACTTGTTGATCTTAGGCTTGAAAAACAGCCTTTTTCTTTCAATTTTAAAGAATTCCAAGGGGAGATAATGCAAGAAGCGCTAATAGTTAAAATATCGAATGATTTCTTGATTTATTACGAAAATTTAATTTTAATGATATTTTTATAACTCATACATCTAAAAAAATATTTTAATATGCTTTCATTTAGTTGGATTTGTTAGACTTATGAAATTTTCATGAATAAAATCATAAATTGTCAAACAGG
Source organism: Euprymna scolopes (assembly GCF_053919585.1). Taxonomy (NCBI): domain Eukaryota; kingdom Metazoa; phylum Mollusca; class Cephalopoda; order Sepiida; family Sepiolidae; genus Euprymna; species Euprymna scolopes. The sequence continues at coordinate 18,365,922 of NC_136482.1, read as the reverse complement.
TTCATTCTTTAAAGTCGTACATTTTATATGATATAATAAATACTTGTAGTAATTTACTTCGAAATTCTAGTTATTTTATAAAAAGCTAATTTTTTTTTAATTCAATTAAATTTTAGTTCAGATAATTTTAATTTACTTCAGACACTGTTTATTTTGTATTTGTTTTGATTTAGTGTGTTTTTCCGTTGGCTTTTACGCGAAACCTAAGCAACTCTTGGAATTCTTAAAAAAAACCCCTAAAAAGCCCAAAATGCACAAGCATCAAATCATGAATCCTTATCTAAAAAAGAACCAAATATTCTGAGGTTACATCAGGTGAAACATTGTGAAAATAACACTCACGATAAGAATAGTAGTCCGAATTAATACAAATAATATTAATGTAATATATTAATCTGAAATAATTATGTTTTAAATAATGAGTTCAGATAACAAACTAAAATAAATGCTCCTCATTGTAATGCAGCCAGTGTAACAAGATAAGTATATGTTTACAACTGTGTGATATAAATAACTTCATTGTCCATTTAGCCAAGACAAAAATCATGTTGTACGCATACCGCAAAAAGGTTAACATTCACCAATTTTAACTTTTTCATTTACTCTTCTCGAATTTCCGTTTACTTTTTCCGCTGCCCATGCGCATGCAACTTTCTCGTCTCAAAATCATCAGTCTCGTATATATTATCCCTTTTCTATAATATCTGCATTTTTAAATTATCAAAATTGGTGGTGAATATGAAAAGGAAAAAAATCCTAAATAACTTTTACGGAAGAGTGATTACTGACATTCTCGCCCGGACTCGGCAGTTGGTCATCCGGCTCTTCGCGAAACAAAGAACTTTCTGTTTCTAAAATTAAAGAGCGTCAATCCATTTTGGTCGATTAAAAAAAATCTTCGGTTATAACTTCCGCTATTTCCCGAGTTTAAATTGGGGATACGGTTGGATCTTTGAATTGGGGGGAAGGGAAAAGCTTGGCTGTAGTGCATGGGGAGAGAAAGCGTAAGCTTCAGTGTTTCGGGAAAAAGTATACCGAAAACAATGCAACGTACGTAAAAGGACCAGCTACATCGTGAGAGGAAATATCGAATGTCAATATAGCGTTTCTGATCGGCAGAATCTATACAACTATTAAAAATAGATATTTATAACCGTAATTTATTCTATTTCGGCATTTTAATGGATGCACCGACGGTGTCGATCCTGTTCACATACTTTGGCATTGCGGCCAGACAGGTAAGTGATTCTATTGCCAAATTTAACAGAATCCCTCATGGAATAGCCCTGGTGCTAACCAAATCATACAGTGTGAAGATACCAGTTTCTTGACATCGATATTTTTGTTATTGCAGTTTTTAATTTCCGTTTGCAAAATTATGTTTTACAAAATCAAGAACAATTTTTTTCGAAAAAAGAAGCCTCAGATCAAGCAGAATGGATACCTGAAGATATAAAGAATTGGAAGTATATTTTTTAACAAAATTACCGGATTAGGCATTAAATAATTGAAAATAGGTTGATATATCGGGCATAAAACAAAATACCAGAAAAATAAATATTTAATCATAAAAAGAACTTGAAGCATTAAAAAATTTGCAAATGACTGAATTCCTTATTAAATAATTCGAAAAAGAGTTGATATGCAATAAAAGAAACCCAAACTAAATTCCACGAGTAAATATTTGAAAATGTAAAGAACTTGAAACATAAACCATTACTTGATTCCATTTTAAATAACGCAATAATATCTGATATAATGTAAAACAAAACAAAACAAAAAATCCCAAGGAAGGTAGAACAGGATTTACCGAACAATCCATCGATCTCACCAATAGATAAATCTAAGTCTGTGTCCTTATATATAAAAAAACATAGCAAATTTATAGCTCATAAGCTGCATGGCACTTTTATAAAGATAAAAACTAAATTTTGGTTTGCAACATAATCAGATAGTACTTGAAAACACAAAAAGAAGACCTCCAATCTGTAGTGAAATGGGAAGAAAAATGGATGGACACATTCAATGTTGCCAAGACTAAGCTCGTTTCTTTCAATGATTACAAAAAATCTTCTGAGCTACCAATAGCTATGGTTAAAGATACATTATCTGAAAGTAATTCCTTCTAACTCCTCGGATTGTCGTTCACAGGAGACATGAGTTGGAACGGATATATTGAGAGCATTGTCAGGGCCGCAGCGAGAAAGATGGGTTCTTTCTACTGTGCTAAAAGTTACGTACGTCTAAAAGTATGATGTACCGCTACAAGGCTCATGTATGGAGTACTGTTGTCACATTTGGCCTGCTACATTTACTACTAGTCTCTCGCTCCTGGACAGAGTTCCAAAGAGAGTGCCAAACTGATCGATCCTGAACTGTCATCTAAGCTTCAGCATTTAAGCATGTTTTATCCCACTGTTCTATAAGTATTTTAATTGCGGATGCTCTGACGGACTACAAGCACTTGTACTCTCTCGACGTAAATATGCCCGACAAACTCGGCAAGCAGCAAAATCCCACCCTACATAGTAGGAATTCCTAGAATGTTAGAAAGCCTTCCACCTTAATAATTTATTTCCCAGAATTAGTAGACCCCGGAACTCCCTTCCGGGCTCCTGCTTTCCCAACTGCACTGATATGCAGAAGTTCAAATTTAATGTGAACAGACATTTTGCCGCTTAACTCACTATATAGTGTCCCTGAAAATTATGTCTATGATAGTAGCCCCCTACATACATATTGGCACTGCACCTTATTTGGGATGAAAATGGGGGAAAAAAGAAAACGAAAGGTGACGATGATTCAGTGATTCACGACACAGACTACGGACGTGGGTGTCCTAACTTCTAATCCAGTTTCTTTTCCGAAAAAATCACTTTCGCTTAGGGTTTTAGTTACCATCACGTAGCTTCTCAGGTAAGTACCTGGTATCTTTCCAGAAATAATTTTGACAAGTAAACATCGAGGAAACTAACACTAACAATAGAATATTCGGATTCATACGATATGATTCTGAGTACTAGAAAAGGAAAACCGCAAAATCTTCTTAGATTCGGGGGATTAAAAAAGATAAACTCTTTCAAGCAAGAAAACTGAACTAAAAAAAACTAGTAAATTGTAGATTCTGATTTCAAATCAGCAATCGCATAACGCAGTGTGATCAGAAAAAAAAAACTTACTCAAAAAAGATAGAATCAAGGTACACAGTAAATGTAGACTTTGTGGGCAAAGAGACGAAACATCACATCGTACGATAAGTAAATGAAATAAAAATAACCTAACATGGATTACAAAGAAGTAAAACTTCCTACAGAAGGAGCTTTTTTAAAAACTATTTTTCATTCCAAACAAATCATGTTGATAATTATCGTAAGTGGCAACTATTTGAAATCATCATGTAGGGAGTTGAGGAGTGAAGTATCTGTTCATATTATATTAATACTTTTGTATGTTAGTACAGTCGAAGATGCTGAAAACAGAGAGAGCATTCCAAGGTATAGCAGTCCGAAGAAAGAAAAAAAACTATTAAAGTTACAAGCTCTCCTGGATCCAGAGAATTCACAATACAGGGGTGGGATTTTGCTGATTGTAAGGTTAGTCAAGAGGACACGTGCTATGAACTTGTAAGATGATGTTAATGTAGTTGTGCCTCAGAGTTAGAAATCTAGGCCTTTTGTTATTTCCGACATTCATAAATGATCTCTCTGATAACATTGTGTCCGAGACAAGTATATTTATGATGGCGACACACTTATTAATAAGCGTGACGGAAAAACGAATGTACATGCCCAACGCACTCTATTAGAAACTATGCAACTGTCAGCACGTTGAAAATGCAGACAACATGTGTGGTTACAAATAGGGCTGTATTAGAGAAAAAAGATTCTGTGATATAAAAGAACTATCAAAGTAAGAGATGGTAGAAATGTTGGAAATGAAAAGTGAATACTAGTGCATTTTGCGAACCGGCTTTCTTTAAATGCTCACTTAGATTTGCATGGCACCTGAGATAAACCACTAGGGTATGACGAGTCTCACTGGGAAATCTTAAAACGACAAGGAAACATAAAATAACAACATCCATGGGATACGAATTAATATTGAAAAAAAAAATGGGAGGAAAAAATAAAATATAGCAACAACATACCTTAAGTTTTATTCATAAATATTTTTTTCTATATTGTTAATAAGTAGAAACATTTTTCTCGCGTGATTAAAAACTAATTCTTTTTAGAGATTAGGGTTTAGAGTTAGAATTTAGTGTTAGGGTTAGCCTTTTGCGTTAGAGTTAAGGTTAATTTTTATAGTTTAGGGTTTACGGTTCAGGGTAGGGTTTAGGGTAAGTTCCTCCAACCGATAACGTTTTGCTCCGATCCCACCTCGCATTCTCTCCTTCAATTTTTTTTGACGAAACGAAGCAATTACATTCGAATATTATTAATGAAGGAAAATTCTGGAATCGAAAGCAGTTATTAAAAGCTAAAGAGAACACATTTTTGTAAGTTAAGATAGGATTCCAGGAGTGCAGTAAATTATCCAGTATAGTGAGGAATGCAAATGAGCATAACTTATACAACAAAAGAATTGGAGTAAAAGAAAATTGGTTAATTTAGATCGAAACAGGAATAATGGAACAATGAAATTAAAGAATGTCCATAGAGTAAGTCTAGGGCGTATTGCCAGAACACGCATTGAAAGCATGTGCATAAAATTCACATGTCTGGCCCGTGTGCTGACGTCACAAAGAAATATAGATCAATATATGCTTCAGTCAAGTTAGACTATAGTCAATCAGTCCGAGGCAATTAGCCAGAGCAGACTGGGGGGACTGACGGAAACTTAGGAAGCAAAGGCGATGAAAAGACGGCAATGTAGCAGCGTTAGTAGGCATTGAATTCCAATCACCAGCTGAATGAATAAATGTTTTATATTTCTTATCTAAGCTTTGTGTCTTCGTTTGTTATCAACCGTAAGGTAATGTGTTTTGTCTTCCTCGTCCTGCATACTAAACTTTGTATTGATAACCCCTCCCAAAGGTTGACTGTATCATATTTCTTCGATAATGCATCTCCCTTCCGTTTAAAGAACTGCCATTATACTTCTCTCCACATCTATTACATTGCTCTGTCCTCTCTTTCTATAATCTTAACCCCGCAACGCCACACAACATAGTTAGATTAGTTGCTGTGTGCAGCAGCATGATTTAAAATTAATAACTTTTTTTACAAAATTTATAAAAAGTCGTCTGCTTAACATTTTTTTTTATTACATTTTCACCCCAAACAAGGCACATTGCTATTTTGGTGTAGGGGGCTACTATCAGGGAAAACATCTACTGGAGTACTATGTAGGGATTTGGGCAGCAAGATGTTGGTTCACGTTGCACTTGAACTTATGCATGTCAGTACAGTTGGGGAAGCAGTGACCTGGAATGGAATTCCAAAGTCTAGCAGTTCTGGGGAAGAAACTACTGGAGTAGAAAGATCTTTTACATTTAGGGATCTCTACAGTGTGGGGTGGGATTTTGCAGCTTTTCGGGTCTGTCGAGGGTGTTCACGTCGTGGGGGCACAAGTGCTTGCAGTTCATCAGAGCATTCACCATTAAAATACTTGTAGAACAGGCAGAGGGCTGCAACGTTTCGAAGATGGGACAGAGGCTGAAGCTTAGATGCCAGTTTAGGGCCTATCAGATTTGCGACTCTCTTTTGAACCCTGTCAAGGAGCGAGAGACTAGTAGCCGATGCACCAGCCCAAATATGACAGCAATACTCCATACATGGGCGAATGGTGGCCTTATAGAGGTACAGGATACTTTCGGGTGTTAGAAGTTTTCTAGCACGGTAGAGAGAGCCCACCTTCCTCGCAACGGTCCTGGCAATTGTTATTGAATAATCACGTTTGTAGTGGCGTGCGGATTGGTTGATCAACTTGACAAGTGCTCGGCATATACCGGCGGTTAGCATAAGTTTCTGGTCCAACCCTTCCACACATTTACGAGAATACTGTTTGTAAAATTCATTAGTACTGAAAAAATCGGTAAAAGAAAATTATACCTGACAAACTATTGACTTCTCCGTTTCAGTAAGTCAGGACTAAAGATCAACAAGGCAGGAAAGCTAAGCAAAAACATTGAACAAACCAGATTATTAATAAGATTGTTATATTCGAGTTATATACAGGTGAAAAAAGTTCGATGCTACATCAGTCGGTGAATTGTGAGAATAACGCCTGCGACGATAACAATAGTCCGAATAATAAAAAGGGGATAGTCTAAATAATTATCTAAAGAATACACGCATTATTTTTCTTTTAAAAAATTCCATAATATTGTATCTGTTTATTTTGTTATCGCTATAACCCTAACCTTTACCCATTCATCATTTTATTTTATTTCATCTAAAATAAATACCCACAAAAAAGCTTCCATCACTGTTTTATTATAAATACGAATTACATTATGTTTTTTTTTATTTGTGTGGAATTCACTTATTGAAATTTGTAAACAATCAGAATTCCTTTTCTTCAATTTTTATACAAGATATTTGGTCCCTTCGTTCATAAACAGTTTCAAAACTAACACCACAAGAATGAAATAACCCCATGGAAGAATAATCAGTCCAAAATCAATACTAAGGCATGAAAGGAAGAGGACACATGATAAAAGTGGTTATTATTTCAATGTAAAATGCAAGCACACTTAAAACACACATATACACACGCTTGTTCATGTTTGCATAATTTAGTTGCAAAAGAAGATCTGTTTTTCCATCTCCTTTTTTTAGTCAATTTAAGATTGCAATTTAATAATTTTACGTTCAAATTACCTTTTTGAATTCGATAATTTGACGTTATTTTATTTCCAGTAAAAATATTTTTATTAAAAAATTAAAAGAGGTGCAAGGAAAATAAAATAAAATTGAACGCGACATTTTGAATTAAAAGCTAGAAAACAACATTTTTAAAATAACAAAAAGGACAAGTTTCGCTGAAACAATTTATTTGAAAGAAAATAACGAAACTGAAAGACAGGGAGGAAGAGAGAGAGCGAGAGAGAGAGAGAGAGAGAGAGAGAGAGAACAACTAGAAACAAACTGAAGCGCAAATCATTTGTGGTAATTAACTTTTCTAATACCACTGTGAGTTTACAATTGTATTACAATTGTAAAAATAGCATCGAAACCTTGGATGATTTTGGATTGCAAGCTGAAACTAATCTCTAAGCAATTAAAATGATTCATTAGAATTTTCCCGTGTTGGCCAAAGACACCGACAGAAAATAAGACGTTAACATAAAAATGCCGGTGAAATATGTGGAAAATATTTTGCGGGGATAGGACGACACTATGCGTATATTACTTAGTTGACTTTGGCTTTGGAAATCGCAAAGAAAGCTAATTATAATTACGATTGAATTATAATTGCTTATGTATTTGAAAAAAATAATCAGGAAAAAAATGAGCATAAAACTCTTATGGATTATGTTTATATTGGAACCATACTTTATATGAGATAAACAAATAAGAAACTTCGTATTAGAAAGTAAGTTCTCTCTATATAGAAAGTGCGCTGCTTGTGTAGAATTATACTTATTAAAAGAAAACAAAATACCGAAATAGTTTTGTAATGCACGTACTCGTCACTGTACGAATATATCATATTCCAAAACACACGTTAATTGGTCAAAGAGATTTAACTTAAAAGATCAAATTTTATGACTAAGCAGGACGTAGTGATTTGATCAGCCATGGCGTACAAAGAAAATGCGACAACTCAATTCAAACTATCGAGATAAAAATCAGCTTATAACGGATGCATTTTCCAAATTGCTAACAATCGTAATTTATTTTTCGTACGTGATTTTAAAAATCTGATAATTTTGTTCCCTACCGAGTAAAAAAAAAAAAAAATCTGTATTTGTGTATTTTTAAATAAGTATAAGATTAAATAAACACCGAATGTTGTTTAGCCATTAACAATAGTTTTAAAATATTAGAGATTACACAGGCAGATGATCTGAGTATTTATATTAAAGTTTCCAAAAAATGGGTGTAAAATTGTAATGCTACCACTTTTAAACAATTTGTTTCAACGGGGTGTGAGGAAATAAAACAATGGTGAGAATAAAGGGTTCCAAAGATGAAGTAAGAAGCGGTTGTCACAGGAGTAAAGTATTATTTTGCTTTAATCCAACTGTATAGTGTGATGTCCATCAATTTATGTATCTTTAAGTCTTTATTTTCGTTTATATATCCACACATAAATATATGTGTGCACATATATGAATTTCTTCACATAAACCCTTGTACACGTATATATATATATATATATATATATATATATATATATATATATATATATATATATATATATATATATACAGTGATGATCATATTTATTGGCACGGTAAAATAAAAGTTAAATTTTGTCTGATAAATTCTAAAAAAGGGATTAAATTAAAGAAAATAACAAAGTATATTATGTATTTTTAACTGGCCTTTCCGATGCAGCAATCGGATTTTAGAAAAAATAAATAACAAAGGAACAACAAACATAATTGCAAAAAACCCTTGTTCAAAATTATTGGCACGGCTTTGTTTTTATTTTAGTATCAGTATAATATCAATCAATTTCCGGTTTACGTGCTTGCTGAACTTTTTTATAGCCATATTATGCTTGTTTAACGCTAATTCAGTGAATAATTTTTTTCAGATAATTTTTAGATAGCGATTTATTTAAACTATTATAAGTGACTAAATTATAATTTTCAATCGCCATGGTTAAAACTAAGGAACACAGCGAAAACGTCAGGAAGCTTGTTGTAGCATGCCATAGCAATGGGGAGGGCTATGATAAGATTTCAAAGAAGCTAAACCTTCCCAAATCCACTGTTAGAGCCATAATAAACTACTGACAAGCAGCAAAATCCCACATCTACTCTGTGTTCATCCCTAGCTACTTACAAGCAGCAAACTCCCACATCTACTCTGTGTTTATCCCTAGCTACTGGCAAGCAGCAAAATCCCACATCTACTCTGTGTTCATCCCTAGCTACTTACAAGCAGCAAAATCCCACATCTACTCTGTGTTCATCCCTAGCTACTGACAAGCCGCAAAATCCCACATCTACTCTGTGTTCATCCCTAGCTACTGACAAGCAGCAAAATCCCACATCTACTCTGTGTTAATCCCTAGCTACTGACAAGCAGCAAAATCCCACATCTACTCTGTGTTCATCCCTAGCTACAGACAAGCAGCAAAATCCCACATCTACTCTGTGTTCATCCCTTGCTACTTACAAGCAGCAAAATCCCACATCTACTCTGTGTTCATTCCTAGCTACTGACAAGCAGCAAAATCCCATAGCTACTCTGTGTTCATCCCTAGCTACTGACAAGCAGCAGAATCCCACATCTACTCTGTGTTCATCCCTAGCTACTGACAAGCAGCAGAATCCAACATCTACTCTGTGTTCATCCCTAGCTACTAACAAGCAGCAGAATCACACATTTACTCTGTGTTCATCCCTAGCTACTGAAAAGCAGCAGAATCCCACATCTACTCAGTGTTCATCCCTAGCTACTGACAAGCAGCAGAATCACACATTTACTCTGTGTTCATCCCTAGCTACTGAAAGGCAGCAGAATCCCACATCTACTCTGTGTTCATCCCTAGCTACTAACAAGCAACAAAATCACACATCTACTCTGTGTTCATCCATAGCTACTGAAAGGCAGAAGAATCCCACATCTAATCTGTGTTAATCCCTAGCTACTGACAAGCAGCAGAATCACACATCTACTCTGTGTTCATCCCTAGCTACTTACAAGCAGCAAACTCCCACATCTACTCTGTGTTTATCCCTAGCTACTGGCAAGCAGCAAAATCCCACATCTAC
>NC_136482.1:18346027-18351027 GCF_053919585.1 Euprymna scolopes | reverse complement strand
AATCATGGTTGACAGAACAAGCGCATGCTACTCCCGTAAAGTAAATAAAGGGTCCCGCTCGAAATTCCGTCCAAATTGCCGAGTTTGACAGAAACATTCCCGAATTCGACAAGGTGCACCTGAAGAAGGTCGGAGGTTAAATCTACCGAAACGGTATTAAATCACACTTCAGTTGAGAACAGAAGTCCGATGAATCTATATGTATTCATTTATTTTCTATTGAACGCAATTTCTCACCATCAGCCATCGTTTATTTTATGTCAAAACAATATATATATATATATATATATATATATATATATATATATATATATATATATATATATATATATATATAATCAAATAAACTGTGTGAAGTACAAGTAATAGCTATTTTTGAGTCAATCGTTGCCAGAATAGATTTGATGTTAAATTACGTTGATATAATAAAAATCCTCCATAATAAAATATATATATTTTATTCCTATATATATATATATATATATATATATATATATATATGAAAATGTATGTGAGCCTTGCTAGCATATATATATATATATATATATATATATATATATATATATATATATATATATTTAGTAGAAATGGTAATTAATAAAAACTGAAGAAATTGCTCGATAATGTTGTAGAGCAAATATGCGTTTTATTTTTATTACCGTATCTTTCTGTTAAGGTACATTATTGTTTCAGCTACCCGGCCGTTTATTAATTAAGCACCTTAAGGAACATTTGACTCAGCGGAAGCGGTGCGGGTGTCTATGCATGCATGCACGCATATTTTTGCACGCCAGGGCGGAGATGTATGTGTACATGCTAACGTTTCTTTAAGTATATATGTGTGTACGTGATCATGTGTGTGCTCGCGCGCGTGGCCGCTAACTAAGCATCTCCAAACAATTAACCACAAATAAAAACCAAATAAAAAAAAACGAATCATAGCCCGCGCCGCCTCCGAACCTAAGCGAACACCCAACAGGTCAAGACATACTTATCAAGAAATCATCTCACCAACGAGACGCCAAAAAGTTTAACATTAAAACTCGAATTTTAAAGTAACCCCCTCCTCCTATCCCCACATATCCCCCTTCCCCCTCCATGTATCCCTATGCCCTCAGCCACACCAGAAATTAACTTCCCAGACCCTCCCCCACAAGGTCCTTTAACTCCAAAACTAAAACATTACCGAAATACCAAGCACACCCTCCCACCTTTCCCTCTTGTTCCCTTCTTCTTTTTTTCTGCTCTTCTACAACCCCTCCCCTGGCATCATTCACTCTTTCATCCCATCATAACGAACATTTCTCTAAACGCTAAGGAAGCTACAGACGGCCAAAAAACGGCCAGGTAGCTGAAACGTAATGTAATTTAACAGAAATATACTGTAATGAAAAATAAAACGTATATATATATATATATATATATATATATATATATATATATACATATATATATATAATTCCTTATATCAAAATAAAAAAAAAATTTAATATACAAAAATAAGATCAGATATGGACATAAAACTTGTGATATAATACAAGAAATATAAATTCGGTGAAAGACTATATAAAAAAATGCTATTTAATTTCCGTTATATCTCCTGAATCGATATATTTAGTTTACGTCAAATGCAGACGCTGAGTACACTCGTCAGGTTGAAAAAATAAAATTATTCATGAAGTGCTTTTTCCATGATGATTATTAGTTGTGACTCATTAACTGACGGATTTTATGAGATATTTTAAAAGTTCTGGGTGTTTTACGTAATAGAGAAGAGTTTGTCCCTCGGAATGACGAAGCCAATCTGATCATCTTCGGAGGGGGGGGGGGTTAAAATGAAGCTGTTTTTCACAGATCCACCCTCACTTTGTCGGATTAACCAGTCTGATAATTGGTAGAACAGCGTCGGCAAAGCTCGCATTCAAATAGTATGCAGGGGCTGCCGGAAGTGTCGACGTTCCCCCGCATACAGCGCTTTGCCGAATCATTACTCATCTTGTACTGGCTAGGCTTAACGTTGCTTACCTTCGGTAGTCTAATAAGAATGAATGTGTCCAAGCGGTTGTGCCAGCTTAAGTAATAACTATGTAAAGAAAGTATTAGAAATGCAATTTAGATACTTTCATAAATCTGATAAACTATCAAGCGAATGACGAACTATGGCGCTACAATTCTGTAATTTGCAACAGATTTCATGATCCAAATGATTATCTGCAGTAAAGTTGAGTTGCAGAAAAGGTAGATTTAGATTTTGATGATCTTCAAATAGCTACAGATGAATGATTAAGCTTTAGTATAATGTGACCCCATAATATGCCACTCTGCGATCTCTCTCCACACACACACACACACACACACACACACACACACATATATATATATATATAACTCAAATGACCTTGTAACGGGTGTTGTAACCCAACATCCGGTTTACGATTTCCGGTGTCGCATGCGTACATAAACAAATAATCAACGCGTCAGTAAAACATATTGTCTTTTTTTTAAGCTATATGTACAAATATATGGACGTGTTTCGTTAGTTTGAAAATTGATATCAGTGAAGGCTTTATATCGTGTTCAATCCGCCTGCAATCTTCTGAGTAAGCTTCAATAATCATGATAACACACATGCCCGTTCGCATAACACATTGTCTTGCCATTCGCCGGTCATTCCTTTTACCTCTTCTTTTATGCATCTTGCATAAAATAATTTGCATAAAGTTTGCATTGCTCACACGTGATCGTCAAATACAAAAGCGACGTCGCCATTTTAGCTTTTTTTAAGCGAATGAACACGACACATGCGCTTGTCAAGTAAACTACACTTTTTCGTATAGTTTCAGAATCCGTAAGTGCCCTTTATAACTTGAGATTGTTTCCACATATATCCTGTTTTATCCTGTTTTCCTGTTTCAATGAAATTGATATCTACAAAGTAAATTCCTGGGGAAAGGCAATAAAAGTGGTCCAGAGTCTGTATGTGACGAATATCTTTGTGTCCTTATAGAGACAGGAAATGTTTAAAGCGTAAATGCATATACCCGATTTTTCTGATTAAAATATGTCTAAGACTAATTCAGAGAGTTTTCTAACATTTTAGATTCTTCTGATTATATTAGCGAGCGAAATGAGAGACGTGTCAGTAAAGAGAGAAAAATAATATGATGTCAATAACATAACGTACAAAATTGTTAATATTTTCGACACATTCCTGGTTCTATTCACTGGTGTTGCTCTGGTCGTTTAATAGATGCGATACTGTGAGAGTTTAAGCTTCGGTAAACGTGAACCTATTTCAAATCAAATCCTGTACTGATGAGACGATAAACACAGTCATATAGTAAAGGCGATAACGCAAATGTCATAGGACATTTCTGACTAATATTTATTCGATAAACAAATTACAGTAAAGTTTATCTGTACTATAGACATCACCATCTTGTGTAGAACGTCACAATGTAATTGGTAACATCATCATTTTGTGTGTTTAATATAGTCTGGGTCAAGATCATTAATGCAGAATTCTATGAATAAATAAAATATACAATAAAAAATGGATAAAACAATATTAGACTTACATTTTGTAAAACAAATACATGTTTAATAACGAACTACACAGACGATAAAATTAATTTTAACCTGTTCTGTTGATACATGTATCTAAAGACGCTGCTAATTACAGGCGTCCGTACTTTTTTTTTGGTAAAAAGGCGCAAAATTTGATCATCACTCTCAATAATTTTAAATAATCAAATCCAAACGAATTTTTTAGTCAATTTTGCTTATTTTTAGTATGTTAAGAGTCATTAAATGAATATATTGTTTTTATTATTGGAAACCTGTTATATAAAAAATCTGTTTAAACTTCATATTGCGTAATATTGGAATTGAATATCATTTAAAGCTTTTTAAAACTAATTATTTTTTAGAATTCGGTTTGTTTTTGTCGTAATTCAAACAATTATGTATCCGAGAAATGAATATCAAGAAAACGTGTTTATTTTTTAACATAATATTATTGATTTTATGTCCAATTTATTTACAACTTTAAGGTAAGTGAAAAAATAACGGGATTATATATATTTATATATATATAGTAATTATTTGATCTTTTCAGCTTTAAAAAATGTTGAAATTTTTATCGACCTATATTGATTTGGTTTAATTTTCGTAATATGAAATATAAGAGGGGGGGGTAAAACACCTAAAAAAATATTTCCTTTTATATATTTAACGAAACCTACTTTTATTATTTAAGTTTATTTAATAATAAATAAATATCGGACATTAAAGGAAAATATGACAATTATTTTATTTTTGCTAAATTTTTAAAATATGGGTTTGTTTACGGTTTAAAAAACGTCACTACATAGACACGTTGTTTTAAAGCATCGATAATGTAAACACGATTTTTGTCTCGGATTTTCATTATTTTTGTATGTGTAAAAGTTAAAAGATATATTAGCAGTTTATTTGAAGCTTGTTCTTTTGAATGGTAAACATGTTTGGCTTATAATATTAAATTAAATTACAGTTACATCGTGTTACATACAGGGGGTTAAAACTGTGGCGCGCGTTGGGGGTACCTACTATACTAGTAACAATTTTATTAAGGATTCCATGAGTGGTATGTTTGAAAAATCACTTTTGAAAATACTGTTTTAGTAAAACAAATATTCATTCTAAAGGTATTATTATTTATAAAAAGCAGTAATTATTTTATCGAATTTTCGAATCGTAATAATGCAAATAATTTTTTCCTAAATATGTTACCCTTTTGCAAATCGCTAACATAATAGTTACTACAAATAAATAAAATCATTATTTTAAAATAATAGTTACTACAAATAAATAAATAAATAAAATCGTTATTTTAAAATAATAGTTACTACAAATAAATAAATAAATAAAATCGTTATTTTAAAATAATAGTTACCACAAATAAATAAATAAAATCATTATTTAAAATAATACTTACTACAAATAAATAAATAAATAAA